>NC_086048.1:8679956-8965944 GCF_947568885.1 Cydia strobilella
GGGTTTTTGGGGTTATAATAGTGGCTTAAGAAAAGACAGATCTGATCTGATCCGGTCAAACTATATACAATGTGCCTAGACGACAACTCTGCCCTCCTAAGCCAAATAGCGCTATCACAATAACAAATAATTTTGGAAATGGAATTGTCAGCTATAGAAAGTAAAGTATAAGTAAGCAATGAATTTTCTTTTGAGATAGCACTATTTGGCTTTGCAGGGCAGAACTGTCAGGATTGCTTTATCTGTTGGGGAACAGAGGAGTAAGGGTAAAAGCATTTATCGAGATTTCCATAATAATCCAAATATCTATCCTTTGACAAGTGCTATCACTTGAGGTCCGTTGTGGGCGTCCACCACGTGAGTCAAGAATGAGATATAAACAAAATCCGCGGCATTAGAAACTTGCAAAACTAGCTGTTGCAAGTTATGAATATCTAAGAAGCAATCTGGCCATGCCGCGTTCTCTAACAAAGTACTGGCTGGTAAATTGCATGAGATCGCTGCGAGAAATACGTTCACCGTCCTAGATGCGCGGTACTTTCGTTTTGAAATCGGCGCGTACAATTGGCCGTGGTGAGACAGAAGCGAGGGGTTTTAATGGTGTCACTTGGCGAGTGTAGGCTAAGCAACCGTACCAGTAGAAGTGCCCTTTTCGGTTGACAATTGCTGTGGGTACTGAGGTTGAAGTTACATTGGTTCGTCTGAACGTTTGATTCGCCTGCGCTCTGTAAGCATTGGGGATACACGATTTGCAGTGAGCTGAACGGTGGCGGAACGCATTCCATAGGTACACTAATATGTATGCCAAAACTGCCTTTGCAGTTTCATGGAGCAATATGAATGGGAAGCGAAATCCTGACTTGACGACGACTTGAGTATCACATTATTCACATTAAAGTGGTTTCATTGCGAGATCCCTACGACTTATACATTTACGAAAGCTATAAATATTAAACTGCATATTTCAAGGTTTTTTTTATCGAAACGGTTAAATACATTTTCAACCAATGAAATTTTTTTAAAGCCGTTTAGGCAGGCAGGCAGACCATAGGCAGTTGTCCCAAATAGATCTTCTAAAAAGAATATAAGGGAAAAAGAAAGTGGTGCTATAAACACACTGCAGTAGAATTATTTTAGGAACTGATCGTCTTCACAGTTTTATTTGCAACCTAGTCATAAAATATTGCGTATCGCTGTTATATTGACAATTCATAAAATTTAACTGTTTTTACTCGGCAAATTTCAGCAAGCGATTGAATAATACGGACCTTGTATGTGTTCCCATTTGCCTGCGCACGAAAGTGAGCCGCTGCTGTTGCAATTTGCAAAACAGTCACATAGAGTATGTGACATAATATGACACGTGAGCTTGAATGACGTTACACTAAGCTTATAGATTAGAAAGGTTTCAAGATTAATGATCGAAGAGTTTCGCTCGTGGATTTTAAATAATAACCAACACTCGAAAATTTATATAATATGAGATGCAATTGGCATGGCCCGTGCATTCCATTACACCAATATTCTACGGAATGCTGAGAAAATGAAATAAACATATAAAATAATAATAATAATTCAGCCTCTACACGTCCCACTGCAAGCCAAAGGCCTCATCTCATGCGCGAGAGAGTTTGGGCTATAGTCCCTACCCCATGCTTGCCCAGTGCGGGTTGGGGAACCTATGAATTTATTCGCCGATGTATGCAGGTTTTCTCACGATGTTTTCCTTCACCGAGAAGCTAATGGTAAATGTCAAATGACATATTCTGTACAGAAGTTCCGAAAAACTTATTGGTACGAGCATAGAGTAACTTATACTAGAGCGGTACTGTCATAGTAAATTTTGTAACCCCAGTAAATTCACTGCCATCTGTCGACACACTTTAAAACTAAAAATGAAGATTTATAAAAATACGATAGAATGTATTTAAATATAGATAAATGATTTTTTTTATTTGCATTAATTATTTTTATGATTTTGACCCATGTTCTTTCACTGATATGCGTTAAAATTGTTAAATAACAAACGAAACCGTTAACGCCATCTATACGACTGTAGGCCAAAACTAGTAGCGCCCTCTGAACGAGAATCAAATTTTCTTGATTTTCGAGGCACGTTTTTTCCTTAGACTGTATCCATCTATTACGGAGTTATATCTATCTTTGGTACGAGCCAGGATTTGAACCGGCCACCTCAGGATTGAAAGTTGGACATCATATCCACTCGGCCACCACCGCTTCATTAAAACTTGAATTGGATTTTAAATATGACATTAAAAGTTGGCTTGCCTAACAATACTTATCGAGCATCAGAGATGAGCGCAGCGATTTCACAAATTTCACTAGCACGTTGGTAAGTATGTATCTACATAGCGATCTCATCAGCATGCACGCTGTGTTAGCCCCATTGTATCATAATATTCATCACTATGAACATCACAAGTAAATTTAGGAAATTTTAATTTTAAAATGTTAATGTTTTTGTAGTCTTAGTTCATTCATTATCTATGATGGTACGATAAAGATCTGCATAACTGTGATACAGATAGTATTTAAGTAGGTAAGGTTAGGTTAGAATTTTTCTAAGAAACTCGAAACTAGAATTTCTAATCTTGATCTAAACCTAATCATGGAGTAGGTATGTTTATCTGTTACATATTACGTAGGTGTACTTACTATACTAATGCCGTGGCCACATTTAAATTTATTGCATGTGGACTTAAATATTGTCATCTTTTTTTTACGTCGAAGAATGAACATATTAGTACTATGCCTTATGGGAAACGGTCGAAGAGATAGTTCAGATGCGGAAACCTCTACCAAATTTTAGTATGTTGTTGGGCATGGTACTGGGTCTCCAAAACTGCCAGGACGCCGGCCCGGCGCCGACCATCTACTTCAGCGTAATGACGTCATCAAAATGACTCCCGCCTCGGTGCGAATATTGCATATTGCACCCAAACTATGCATTGCACATACACGTGTGGGGTATTAAACGAAAGCCAATAAAATATTATATATTTCACTAACTATATACCAAAATATACAATAGTTAAAGAGAAATTTAAAAAAAAATCGAAATGATGAAAAAAAAATCGATTATTTGGGTTTTTCAATCAAACCAAAAGTCGGATGTTAAAGCAATGTACTACAAAATTAAAGCTGATGTCTCAAGCCATAAAATGATATCAAAATAATCAAAATCAGACCAAAAGTTTCAAAATTATGCATCAAAATGTAGGTATATGCTAGAACAAATGCATTAAAGTTTAAAAAATCGAAATTGGTCATTTTCAGGATAATCCGCATAAGCTTCTAGTATCATATTAGCAATATAAAAAGGATCATAAAAATGTTGGGAGACAATCTCTATACTGCCTGAGTAACAAATAATGGCGTCATACATGTGACCGCTGCCGAAATTTGCAAAATCTAAATTATTACTATACCATGAGTCATACATACACGTGTGCTATATCAAACGAAAGGTTATTAAATATATTTTTCATTTCTCATGCTCTGAAAGCGGGTCATTGTTGTTCTAAAAGGTGTGCAGAAAATGATACGTGTCTGCACTAGAGCATTTTACGTTCGAAGTACGTTTTTTTTTTTTTTTAAGATAAGCAATTGAAATTTGAGTTTAAATGGGTTTGTTATACAATTTCCATTCTGATATTTGACTCTCCATTCCATAAATAACGATACTTTTGCCTGAATTGTTAATTGAAAGTACCCTCCAGAAATACTATAAAAATGTATACTTAGTCATGTTTAAAAAAAAACATGCATTTTACTTTCCTCGTATTCGAAATGAAAAGTAGAGTGTTTAACTCGGGTGAAAGGCATCATTTCTTCCTCGGACTATTGGCGCTCTCACTGCGTTCGAGCCCCAAAATACCTCGGCAGAAATGAGTGCCTTTCATCCCTTGGTTAACAATCTACTAATGATTCTTTAATACATTATTTATAAAAACAATGTATATTTTAGGAGCTACAAACAAAGAAAAAACACTTTTTTGAGAAAAGTTCGTGTATATATATTTTATAGCTCAACTAAAAACGTTATAACAATGTTGCGTCTAATATAAAAGAAACCAGTTATCCAACTATTACGTCACAGCTTAAATTTTTAATTTCTGATAAAAACTGTGGAAGTTGTACAAAGAAAATAAAGCGCGCCAACAATTCTACCTTAATGCGCTCATATTATGCAAAGAATAGTCCTAATTATCGGGTATTAAATGAAAGAACATTACATAAAATGCATGAAAACGACATTTTGGAGTGGAATCATAATTTATAAATTGAATTTGAAAAAAAAAAAACCAACATACTAAAAGTTGAAAGTGGTTTCCGGATCTGAACTATATTCCCATAAGGCAGTGCACTATATACATATTGTATACGTTTCAGTACCATTTATTCACCATAAAATAACATGAGCATTCATGGTTAAGTATGTATATTGTTATTTCAAATCTTAAACAGCATAGATCATACAATAAAAACATAAAACATATTCTATATTCACACCACAACTTTAAAAGAGTTTAGTGAACTTTTATGAAAAAACCGGACAAATGCGAGTAGGACTCGCCCACCGAGGGTTCCGTACTTTTTAGTATTTGTTGTTATAGCGGCAAAAGACATACATCATCTGTGAAAATTTCAACTGTCTAGCTATCACGGTTCATGAGATACAGCCTGGTGACAGACAGACAGACAACGGAGTCTTAATAGTAATAGGGTCCCGTTTTTACTCTTTGGGTACGGAACCCTAAAAAGGTCATAATTTTTTTTTCTTTCCTAGATTCTGGTATGGTGTACTAGTTGTACTACCATATTTTTTAAACTCAATGTAATTCAGTTTTCTATAAGAATAACACCAAATGGATTAAACTGATTTAGTTAGTATGTGTTACATTTCATAGCGTTCTCTCCCTGATGTAGGTTAGGTAACCTAGATCAGGTCGACATCGACATCGCCGGTATCGAGCGCGTCCGATGTTAACCTACATACTGTGGCACATGGGCAAATAATTCACGCAACCTCTTATAATATTCTTATACTCACTCAGAATTTAAACTTTATTTCGTTTAGCACAAGGTACATTTTGGAGAGTAGATGATGAAGCAATACGGTTTAGGTGTAGGTTTACGTCGATATGCAGCAACAGAGCGGGGTCGAACGGAGAGCAACACACATTAAATTTCGTGACCCGGCCCCCCCCCTCTTCTATGCTCGAGCCTATCGGACCGTTCATCGTTCAAAATTATTTCGTATGAGGCACAACGAAATTGAGGACCAAATCCTTATAAGAAAGAAATGGGTTGTTTAACAAAAGTGCTCAAGTGAAGGGGTGAAGGGTGACTATTCGACCTGTCACATTAGATTGGAGGTTAACGGTCAAGTGTGTCATTAGATCGTTTGAAATCTAGTAAGAATGTCATACTTAGTCAGGTTATAAGTTATGTCACAAAGGTTTTGACTGAAATGAAATACAAAGCTTTCAAAAATAAAATACAGCTGTGATTTGAAAGCTTGTTTTGTATTTATCAAAACGTAATATAATTTGTTTTAAATTTAGATCGCGATTTTATTAACAATGTCGGATTGTCGTTAGACGCGAATACGCGGCTGGATTGTGAAAAATTATACACGATAACGGTGAAAATGCTATGAGAGATGTGCAGCTGTAGAGCTCCAAATGTGGGAAATTGTTCAAATTTAACTTACACGCCAAACTTGATTTTACATAAAGTCATATCGAGGAGGTATCATACACACAGTAACACTTCGCAAGGCATATACAACATTCTCCGCAAAACTGTTATCTAGTACAAACAGCAACACTCTTAACTGTCCATTGGTGGACCTTATTACAAGACGCATAAGGTCCACCGATGGACAGTTAAGAGTGTGGGCGATGGTACATGTAGTACTCCTAGCAACGGCGGCGGCGGCAACTTGCGAGAGCTTAAGCGGCCAGTTAATGGCGATTACATGATACATGATTTTTAGGGTTCTGTACTAAAAACGGGACCCTATTACCACAGAATAAGTAATAGTATTATCATACAGAACGGCCACGTACCGCCCCGCCCCGACTCGAATTACCTCGCCCCGCGACAGCAGATTGACGGCCGTTTGCCGGCCGCTCAGTACTGTTTTTAAGCAACTTGCTCACACTATGACGCATGCCGCGTGTACAGACGTGCCGTTCACACATAGAAACGCAAGTGATTTTTGATGTATAGCGTGTCCGCCCTGTGCTATTACTAAGACTCCGCTGTCCGTCTGTCTGTCTGTCTGTCACCAGGCTGTATCTCATGAACCGTGATAGCTAGACAGTTGAAATTTTCACAGATTATGTATTTCCGTTGCCGCTATATCAACAAATACTAAAAACAGAAAAATATATATTTAAGTGGGGCTCCCATCACCCATACAACAAACGAGTTTTTTTTGCCGTTTTCTGCGTAATGGTACGGAACCCTTAGTGCGCGAGTCCGACTCGCACTTGGCCGGTTTTTATGGCCTGCCTGCATGGTCCAGCGAGTGGTGCGCCCGGGCTGCAGGGTCGACGCCCGCGGCCCGGCCCGCTGCTGTTACACTACCACCAATCGATAACCTGATTTGCACACTTGTCATCGTCATGAATCATGCGATATCACACTCCCAGCCCAGTCTAGTACCCCTCCCTTTTTAACGCGAAATTATTAAACACAACAAGAGGACATAACTTTTATCAAAGAATCGAAATACCGGGAATTATATAACACGCTAAACAGAGATAGATTAGATATGTTATGAAAAGAAATATGTTTCTACAGTCGACATCAAAGATATGTTATTATTAACGTTACATTATTCTTAATTTGTGAAAAAATATATATTTGACAGTCAACGCGATCCTCTGATCCTACATTGAAGAAAAGAGCCTCCTATTTAAAATATCTTGTGTATAATCATCATATTATCGTTGTTTGTTTATATGAGTAAATATTATAACATGTAATTCTGAAAAGATTTCAAATAGTATCCACATACCTATCGAATACATGTTGCAATTTTTTTTAGTGCACAAATTTAGTATTGCGATTTGAATGATAAAATCGGCGGAAAATCCAAAATTACTGTATATACCTACATAAGTCTACTTTTGTTTTAATTATTATTTTTTGTTCTGTGTTATTCAACTTATTCACTTTACGGTTCTTTTGTCACCATTCGGTTATGACACCATACAAGTTCCTAAAAAGTTTGTTTATATGTAACCAACAAATTTAAGCAGAGTTCGATTGCTCATACTGTGTAGGTAGGTACTTGTTAGAACATTCCAATGTCAACGAACATTCAATAAATTGTTCAAGACTTTAAGTGTCTAATTTCAGCCAAATATGCTTGGTTTGGCTGTAATTATGTAGTGGCTAAATTTTTATCGCCAGTTTTCGTCACTGTACTGTTTTCGTAATACGCAAATTAACAACTGCCCCTTTCTAGAATGCTAATTGCAGCTTAAAGATTATTGTGAAAGCGCAATTAAATTTAAAAATTGCGTGCTGCCAAATTGTGTAGACAGTCTGTTTGTCATCTTTACATATTCAATGAATAGAAAATATTATTGGCTTTTACCGTATTAGGCTACCTCGGTATTCTTTTAAAGTAAACATACTTCAGTGGATACATAGTATCAAAAAACTTATGCGTAAATCCTAAGAATTTGGTACGAACGACGTTTTTCACGAATATTTAAGTTAGAATATTAAATATAATCTGGCGCTTTTCTAATTCAAAAGAAGTGTCTAAGGCCAGTATGCAACACCTACTACTTGGAGCCACGCAGACCTTTATTGCAGTCAACTAGAGTCCTGCCTTTACCATTCATGTACATCAAATAGATGGCACTATTTGTTCATAAGCTTTATTCATAAATCGATACTGACATTTTTATAATAATAATTCACTAGGTATTTTTTTATACACTCCAAAAATTGTAATATTGTTCGTGACTCCTGTCCTATCATCACTTATTTTAACTTGGTGTAATTTATGTTGTATATAAATTGCTACCCTATAGTTAAGATGCATGCTGCATGCGATCAAAAATTTGTATACCTGCACCCGTGGGTAAAACTTAGAGAAACCTTTACATAATTTAACACCACAATTTTATTGTAGCTATGTTTTCACAAATAAAAATATTCTGATTCTGATTCTAACCATCCTAATAATTTCTCTACAAATTCCCAGGTCTTCCCAAGGTCAACAAGACATAGAACACAGGCATAATGCGTACTGTATGGATATTCAAGTTTATAATAAGTTATCGAGCAATTTCAGGAACTGTACGCCAAACCAGTTTAAGAAATCATTAACTAAAGGGCTGTTAAAAAAATGTTTTTACTCCCTAAGTGACTTCCTGAACAATAACGAATACGAGTATGATGAATTGTAATTTTAAAGGGTCTCGGAATAATTTATCCAGCTTGATTGACTTGTGATGTTAATTAATGATATTTTAATTATTTAATTCGATTGCATGGCATGATATATTATAGGTAATTTATAATATAGGTATATTATAGGTATTATAGGTAGGTATTTTTGCATGATCAATTGTGAGTACACTGTTCTTCTAATTTTGTCACCATCTACATTTAATTATAAATTAAATTACAACAATTTAATTACATGCAATTAAATTAGTAATAAAATTACACAAGTAATTAATTGCGCCCAACACTGCTACATACCTACTGTATTCTGGCAAATAAATAATTTGTATTTGTAATAATGTAAATATCAAGTTAAGTGTATTAGTCGATTAGATATTGAGAATCAACTTGGAAGGGCACATACATAAAAGTCATGAAGGTAGCATAAATAAAAACTAATAAAAGGTCAACCGTACAACATAGTTGAATAAACATCAGCATTTAATGAAAGTAGGTAAGCTCTCAATTAACTTTAACCTAGTTGCATAAAGACGGGCTTCTAAAAAGTGGAAATTTTAATTAACCTTCAGGGCTTATGGTACATTTAAACAGTTAAAGCGACAGTATTGATAGCTATTTTTAGGAAAGATTTAAATCTCCTTATATGATCATGTTTTTCTAAGAGGCGTTGATATTCGTAGACGTGGATAAAATATATGTAGTTTTTGACTATATTATCTTTAATTACATAGCTTCCGATACACGAATTATGACACTTCGCTCGATACAATTAATTCCCAAAGTAATCTCTAACTCGGACTTTTAGTCTAACTTTACTCGGTTATTTATTATGTGATACTATAAACAAAAAAAGAAGAAAAAACAGTCTTAACTTAAATAGTAATTTCATAGCTTTCGAATTTCGATATTGTAAGGTAACGTTTTTAAACTAAATAAAAATCGACAAAATTCGATCAAAATTGACACTTGGCGCGCATGATCTTTCCCGCTCTTTCATGCGAAATGTGACAGTGACAGCGGCAAACCGATGGAACGGCCTTAAGGTCAGATCGATTTAACAAAGCTGCTAATGAATGGATAGAATGAGTGAACGAAAGCAGACACGAGAGTAAAATTGACGTGTGAAAATTCCTGGATACTAAGTACATTGTTATATGTTATATTATTTTAAACTTTCGAGGTTTTGCAAATTATTTTCCCGAAACGGAACTTTTAGTCCTGAACACATTATATTTATTTATGGTGTGACGGGATACTCCAAACAACAAATGCCAGAAGCTATTTAGGTATTTATTTATCATTAGTTCCTACAACATTGTTATTCGTTTCAGCTCTCTAAAACGTTTGTAAATAAAATATGTGTGTTTCGATGAGCTATTTCTATGAAATCTAAAACCTTTCCCTCAGCAACCTGTTTCTTTGGGAAAAATATTTAATGCAGCATAACAATTATAACAAGACACTTTGTCAACGTTACCGCACGGTGAATCTTTTAATTTATTATGGAAATAAGTGTGAAAAGAGGTGAACTCGGGAGCATGCACCGGGTGCGCGATGCGCGACAATGCAAGGCGTCCAGGCCAGTGCATTCCGAGGTCGACGGCCTCGGCCGGCGCGGGATACTGTCCGTACGTTACAAACTCACTACACGTTGCTTAATATAAACCGTAACTTTTAATTGAATTTAACATGTCGATGGTAATGATGTGACGTATCACGTATTTGATTTTAAATGCCGTACTTAAAAGCGGGCGCGTCAAGTACCTACATTGGACTTATGAATGACCGTACAGCCGTCATACAAGCATTTTTCGTCAATCTCGTATTATGTTTGTTATTAAAAACTGTCACTACGCCACTAGAAGACAAACTATCGGAAGAAAAAGCAAATAAGTGTGTTAAACATTTTTAGGGTTCCGTACCCAAAGGGTAAAAACGGGACCCTATTACTAAGACTTCGCTGTCTGTCTGTCCGTCTGTCACCAGGTTGTATCTCACGAACCGTGAAATTTTCACAGATGATGTATTTCTGTTGCCGCTATAAGAACAAATACTAAAAACAGAATAAAATAAATATTTAAGTGTCCCATACTTTTTTTTGCGTAATGGTACTACGGAACCCTTCGTGCGCGAGCCCGACTCGCACTTGGCTGGTTTTTTCACCACACCAGCTGGTAAAGTCTCTCTTGATTGTTCAAAAACTGATAAGAAAGTTGCATTTTATTCACATGTTAGGCAGTAATCAAATGCAAAATTTGAGTTGTTTTCTTAATATGTTTGCTGGTAGAATTGACTTTTAAATGACATTTTGAATCGATTTGTCTTAATTTTGTTTGATATTTTACAGATAGATTTGATATTTTCTTTGTGTTGGTGTGCTCGCTACGCTCGTGGTCAATTTTGGAATCTTTCGCTTGCTCGGGTATCAATATTAGTACGAGAGGTTAAACAACAACTTTGCCCCCATGTTGTAAAACAAATAACTATTATTGTGTTTGTGCAACCGTTTACAATGGACCATTTTTCTCTGAACCAATTTTAAGTTGCGCCCTTTTAAGGTTTTATGGCGACAAAGACGTCACTTGGTAAATTAATAATTATCTGTCCAATTATTGGTCACACATGTGCAAAAGAGATGTCATCAAAGGAGTGTGTCGGTAAATAAATTTCTAGGGTAAACGTCATTCCAATATGTTACAGAAAAAAAACATTGCATATTTTTTTCAAAAAACTTAATTTTTTTGTTGTTAACAGGTAATACAGATTGTTAAGCTAAAAATAGACATCAAAACCATAGCGCAAGCTAGAGTATTAGATATTATACGAGATTTACGGCTGGATCATAGCTGTCCAACACATTGCATTGTAAAATGCGGCTCGTCACTCCGTATAAAACCAATCCTAGGACTCTTAGGGTTGTGGGCTCAGGTTTTTTTTATCCACAATTCGTAATCGTCTGTGTCATGCTGAATACTTTATCTAAACTTTCCATCATTATTATGGACACATTAAATAGGTGCCTTAATATTAATGCAACAATAAACGAAAATAAATATTTAGCTTTCTGGTGTACACATTTCTGAGCTAGATGGAAAGCACTTGCATTTTGTGACTATGCGCTGAAACTTGACACAGTCGATTCTTAGCTGGGCTTGAGTAGATTCAGACCGGGAGCCATCGAGAGCCACCGCACATTCAGTGGGGGGGAGGGGGCGGAAGTTCGACTAAATGAGCGGTGGCTCTCGATCTGAATCTACTCAAGCACTCAAGCCCAGCTAAGAATCAACTGTGCCAAGTTTCAGCGCATAAGTCACAAAGTGCAAGGTTCCCATACAACGGCGCTAACTATCAAACCAGCTACAAGTTCCTACTTATCCAACTTATGCGTGGGATATTTTTGATAGCATATAAAGACGCGGCGTAATGATGTTAACAAGTTCGGTCAATAAAGTTTTAAAAGCGCTTAAACAGCGACCGCAGATGGCTTTTTCTCGACCTAAAAAGAAGCGGATATTTAAAAGAAAGCTCTCGCACAGTAACGAAAATAACTTTACGAATGACTTATGCCCCGAAAATTGAGTATTCAGGGCAACTGTATATAATGGAAGACGAAGCGGCCTAAAAACTGAGGATCTCCATTTATCATGGGCCCTATGTCCTTGAGGCAAACTTATTCAAGGTTCCGAGGGCCCCCAGGAGTATCCTTCAAGCCCTCCAAGGTCGGATCGACCTCAATGCTACACGGACCCCACAATCGATCCGATGATTAACTTAACTTTATCGAGGCCACATCGAAGGCTTTTAAATGTACGTAGGTACTACTTCTAACATGAACAGTTAGGTAAAAGGACTATCATTGTTACGGCAATAATTGTAGGCAGGTAGATACTTCATTATAACGACGGACGAGCTTCAAATTTACAATGATCCTTTGTAGTAAAGGTTTTTCTATGAAAAGCCATTAAATGAGAGAAAGTACCAAAATTATTTAAATTAATCCCTCTAGGGCTAGGGGTAGGGATTACGCATTCATCAAAAATATAGGGCGAATAATAACCGACTTACTCCGGTTCAGTTCAGGCGTCTTTTTACATACACAGTCTTAGGGGACTAAGCAATATTCCTTCGAAGACACATTTTTATGCAAAAGACTTCAAAATTCATGCACCTTGTGTATTTTAATTTCGTGAGAAATTTTAACTGTTACCCACCCAAAAAATACCACACGGTCCAGGTTTATATTCAGTTTTCGAGTTTAGATTGTCATTTGTCAGGTTATCTCTTAAGGTGCCCACTGATTATCAGTCCGCCAGACGATATCAGCCTGTCAGTTAGAACAAAAATTTGACAGTTCCGAACAACTGGTCGATACCGTCCGGCGGACTGGTAATCAGTGGGCCACTTTAGTTGAGATTGGTTTTAGAGAGCGCTCTTTAATGGTTTACTGCTATACCTTCATTTTGTTTGTTCTGTTTTTACATCCTTCCCTACAATAAATTAGTAGGACTATTTGTATATTTTGTTTTACAACAAGTATCAAAAACATTTTGAAGAACCATTCATGTTTAATATGGATACCTACAATAAACACTATAGGTATTAACTAAAACGGCAACTCTAATCCGGGTTTAGGTACTAGGTATTTTACAATCTTATCTTCCTCGCGTTGTCCCGGCATTTTGCCACGGCTCATGGGGGCCTGGGGTCCGCTTTGCAACTAATTCCACGAATTGGCGTGGGCACTACTTTTTACAAAAGCGGCTGCCATCTAACCTTCCAACCCAAACGTTTGGTATTATATATGAAATGATATTTCGTACATAAGTTTCGAAAACTCATTGGTACGAGTCCGAGCCGGGGTTTGAACCGGGATTGCAAGTCACACGCTCTTACCGCTAGGGGCGCAGGGCACCAGCGCTTAGCATTTTACAATCAATAAAGTATTTTAATCTAAGTACCTAGTCAGGCCTCCTGCCTCCTCCTGCTTAAGAACATGCGAACATTTACACTATTTAAAGGTAATTGAAGTGACAGCCTTGATTTCGGACATAATATTGATTGAGTGTTTTTTTTTACAAGCTTTTATTTAACTTGCCCTGTTAGTGTATATGATTGTTTTTTGTTAGTGTGGGAATCTGAGAAGCTAAATCTGACCCACTTCCCGATTGAGCTGAAATTTTGCATAGGTACATAATATATGTAAATCGGATGACAATGCGATATTATGATGACATGAGGCTGTTCTGATGATGGAGACAGGAGGTGGCCATGGGATATCTGTGATAATAGAACGCCAACTAGTGTTTGGGGTTGTTAGAATTGTCTCGATAAGTATTAGTTGCCTGTGGAAAGAAAAGTACGATCAGCGATAAAAGCTTGTACCAAAAATGAAATTTTTGCCAAAAACTTAGTTATTTTATATACATCATAGATTTGGAATTCATTAGCTCATAAAACGGAAGTGGAACCGCCACATGCTCCAAGACAAAAGAGAAAAATGGTC
Organism: Cydia strobilella; assembly: GCF_947568885.1. Lineage (NCBI taxonomy): Eukaryota > Metazoa > Arthropoda > Insecta > Lepidoptera > Tortricidae > Cydia > Cydia strobilella. Next base: position 8,693,920 of record NC_086048.1, read on the forward strand.
AAAAGACATCACAACATGGTACCCAAGAGACGGAAAAAGGGATGATGGAAGACAAAAAATGAGATGGGAAGACGAGTTCAGGCAGGTGGCTGGAGCCTTCTGGAGAAGACAGGCTCTGGATAGGGACTCGTGGAGGAATATGGGAGAGGCCTATGCCAAGAGCAACCAGACAAGACGTCTGCGGAAAAAGGCTAGCAGTAAGTAAGCAGTAAGCTCATAAAACATTGGAGTACTAAAGTACCTGCCAATTTATAAAAACAAATGCATCAAAAATTGTCTGTTTAAGAAACTCTGCTAGATAGGTATTTATTTAAATCGCGAGTAGGTATTCTTAACAGACCTTGTAAAATAACATAACATCCGATCCCAAAACCAAACTCGTTAGGTAAATGTTAAGCCCGGTTCACATTTGTCTGACGTATCGTGTTGTGTCGTAACGCATATCGGTTTCACACATTTAATATGGTTGCGTTCACATTTGTCTGATGCACGCTGCGTCAGACAAATGTGCACGGAATCATATTAAATGTATGAAACCGATATGCGTCACGATACAACACAACACGACACAACAGACAAATGTGAACCGGGCTTTTAACGACACTGCTTTCGGTGTAATCCTACAATATTTGTTTGGCCTTCCGCAACATTTTTCCCACTTCCCGATGACCTTGAAATAACATCCAGAAGGTCGTCGTTTCGCGCGGAGTTGGCAGGGATTTATTTTAATATACATGCCAAATTTATCATAGCAAGACTAATAAACGGTCGCAATTAGTGGGGAATATTTACCTAAGGCGTAAAGAAGGACCTACCTATTAAAGGAATTGTTAACCGCGTGCATATTTCTTACCACATGCTGTGTCTATAGTAGAAAACGGTAAAGCCGTGTAGGTATGTAACGTAATGAATGAATAGAGCTTTATTAACTTCCATACAGATTGACTATAGCGAAAAATATATCGATTTATAACCTTACATGCTATAGTAGATATCAATTACAGTAATTTAGAAATAATATTAATTAATAAGACATACAATTAAAAATCATGAATAGAAAGTAAATTTGAATAATTATATAATTTAAATATGTCAACAGCATGCAATACATTCATTATTAATATTAGAATATCTGTGTAGATCCCCTTCGGGTAAAAGCCTCCTCTAAAGAAATCCAGGTTGCCCACCACCGTCTAATATGTAACATAATGGGCGCTGTACTGCACCATTTTTTCTGGTCACTAAATTGTCAAACGTCATATTTTGACAACCAAACTTACCACATAATGTATGGAGCCGTACAGCGCCATCTTGTTTAGCTGTCAAATTCGAAGCACGAAATTGTTTTAAGACTTTTCTCATCTACACAACCTACACAATTAATAAATCTTTGCTTCGACTAAGAAGCGCAACAATATAGATATCTGATTTGGGATTGAAGACGGCGTGCTTCATGGTGTATTGTGGTGAGTTTTAGGCTGTTTGCAGCTCTGTGGGCTGTTTACTCCTTCTCCTTCAGTAGTCTTCTAAGAGTCTATTGTCTAATAGACACATTCCGGGTCTCTAGGAGATTCTGCTGAAGCTGAACAGCATTCAGTTGACGATTTCGTAGCGACGAAACAGCGATGAAACGATCATCTCTCTCTGTAGTACTGCGAGTTTTGCCTGTTCCGGGCCTTTTGGAGTATGTCTGATCTTGGCTGAAGCTCTGCGATTTCTTGGCACCCGAGTGTAAGTTCTACAGCACGACCTTAGCACCAGTCTCGCCTGACATTATAGTTGTGTACAATGCAGGTAAGTTCAATTAAAACACTTAGTTTTGATCTATTCTGTACAAATATTTTTGTTTCACAATACAACAAGACTATCTAGGTAAGAAGAAGCCAAAGATTTTGTAAAACGGTGGAGAAAATATTGCAAAGTTAACTTTGCTAGGAGAGGATGTTACCAGGATTACCACAAAACTTTTAAATTACAGGAGGGGATTTATGGGATAATATGATGCTATCTGTTCTTTTAAATAAGCTCAAGGTTTACAATAACAATAGCCTATACAAGTAACAATTTGATCTATTAATTCCGATGAGTTTCTATAATATGTATTAAGAAATGGTATTTCATGTGTACCATATATAGTTGGTCAAACCAAATTGTCAGTAAATAAAAAAAACAATAAAATCTATACTCATCTTTTTCTTTTGGGTGCTAGTACTAGTGTAAGTTGATTTTCTCTGTCTATGTTTGAAGTGAGACAGTCCTTTGACAAAAAGTGTTATACCTAGTATCATTTAAAGATTATATTCAGCTACTTAAGAATATTGCATTGCATGAGCGCTGTTGTTTTATTCAGTTATGAATAAAGTGTGTTCTGAATAGCTAAATAATAAGACAACACTATTACTATTTTAAGACTATCTAGAACAACGTAAGATTGTGAATTTTTGGGAAGGAGTATATGTAATATGTAAACTCACTAGAATAAAATATATCATATCATTTTCGAGGCAGAATCATGTCAAATAAAGGCGATTAAAAATGAGATCTGAATTGGATGACGAGTGATACAGTTGTCAAGTCACATTGGTGCCGTGATATTTGATAGAGACCCATTGACTACTTAAACCCACACATTACATTCTTACAACAACGATAAAAAGTGTAACTGTTTGAAATATAATACGCCAAGGACAATAATCGTAACAAAATCGCTAGATTGACATTCAAAGATATGCAAATTCTACTTACGATTTAGACTTGTGATCACTATGTTATAGATTCCGGACACTGGACACATTTAAAATGAACACAAATGTGAATTAAACACGTAGAGCTAAAAAATTGATAACAATATTTTTTTTAACAAAATTCATAAAATAAAAACAAAAGCTGGGACAATAGCGCAAGCACACCTTTATGATGAGCATAGACTAGATAGAACTGACCAGTGACCAAATTTATTGAGTAATAGACAAAGTAGAATTGTAAGTACTTATTCTTTTCTATCAGCATACTTTTTATACTCTGGCATACCCACTTTGTCAGTAGAAAAATGCGGAAAATTCAAATTTACTATGGGTGTATTATAAATTACATCGATGACAGTGTGAACGGGAGGTTGTTATTTATTTATACACATGCATAGTGCAGTCTCGCTTGCACCTGTGGTTCCGACGGGAAACCGAACGAAAATTCCGTATGTTTGCGCTAAACAAGGGCCTGACACTCTTTGATAGAGAAAGATAGTCTTATTGCGATTCTTATAAGAGGAAAGAGAAAATAGTGCCATGCTTTGTCCTTATCACCGACCGGGTTTTTTTTCATGGTCGTGTTATGGCAGCATAGGTAGGAGGCGATGGCGAAATACCGGAATTTATAAGAGTGAAAGAGAAAAAGGATTATGCTGTCATACATTTAACCTGTCAATACAGAATACATGTATATGTCCGTCTCTTACCCCTGGTCGCACGGTTTCATGTCTATAACTACACTATACTATGTCTATGGCGCTAAAGGTTAAAATCCTAACTCAAATAGTCGAATGTGTGCGCTATGCTTACGGGATTCCGAATCAGAGGGGCTACCGCGAAAACCGAAATTCGCAAATTGCGGGGATTTTTCTCTTTTACTCCAATGAAGGCGTAATTAGAGTGACAGGGAAAAATGCCTGTAATTTGCGAACTTCGAATTTCACGGTTACGGTTATAGCCCTGTATAGGCTATTTGACTAATTTTTGAAAATGGTTTTAATTGATTGTTTATGACTTAATAATTACACTACATTGATATTTCCGTGAAATTTCCTGTATTAAATATAAAAAATCAATGTTAAAGTTTATTTATTTTGAACGCGCCTTAAACGCTGTTTTTGCAAAGGGGCTAATCACGTGACACGTGTGACGTCACACGCGAGTAAACTCAGTCAATGACCTTAGTTAATCTTATGGTTTATGTGCATTTAATTGATTATTTCACTGTAAAATGGTATATAAATGGTGTATAGTGCCGCAATGTTCAAGTACGACTATAAAAAATCCAGATAAATTGTTTGTTTCCGTTCCAACGAATCCCAAAAAAAGAAAAATGTGGTTAAAACTAGCGCGAAGAGACCCAAAGAGCATTTTAGCGCATACAAATGTTTTTATGTGTGAAGACCACTTCGATGTAAGTAATATTTAACTGTAAATAAATATGGTAGTTAAAGCAGCGGACTTTGTTGTATTTAACGAAACAAGATCTAGGTATTTAATGTATTACTACATAACCTCATAACATAGCTCTTTCAGCATTAGTAGGTAGTTAGTAGCATACTTTTTCTTTTAAACTAAAGTGCAGTATGGAGATACTATTCTCGTCATCGTATTCTATATATATATCGTCGTCGTATTCGTATCATCGAAATCGAAATGTTCGTAAATAAACAATTTCTACGTATACTCACATAGCTGTTTTTACATTTCTAAGTTCCGCAGCATAGTAATCCGGATTATCTTTAAAGTAAAGTGCAACCATTGATGCGTCTGTCTGGTAGGTTGCCGCTATCAGCTTTCACATATTTCGGCTCCATTTTGAGATTCTTATGAATATTGTGCTACTAGATATACGGATAAATCGGAATATATCAGAAAACTGTGAAACAATAACTAAAATTAACTAAATACAAATAAAACGGTTAAAACACTCAAGGCAATCAAGAATGTTTACGCGCGTGTGACGTCATCCGAGCGTTGACCAATCACAGAGCGTTCACGTCCCTGATGAAATTTCAAAAAATATTAAATTTTCTTTCGTTTATATTCCAAAAACTAAAAATAATTTACATTCAAATATAGTAAAATATACTTTATTAGTTTATTATCTTTCAGGATGACAGGAATTCGTTATATATTTTTAATGTTGTCAAATACCTATATATTATACTACTCTTTGTCAAATACCCTATTCCCAATTCGGATTCCTGATCAGGAAACCGAACGTCTGAAGCTCCCTCCACACTCGTGCGCGAAGCCGCGAACGCGAGTGTGGAGTCTAGTTCTGTATGCTAATCAGCGAAATCGACTCCACAGTCGCGTTCGCGGCTTCGCTGAAGCGGGCTGGAGTTCCGTATGCTCAATTCAATGAGGGCTAACGCGTATGAATTCGCCGCTAGGGGCGCTAGTGTAGATGGTGGTCTTTTCCATAGTTCGAAATGTCAAATGTCACTTGTCACTTCAATGACTGACAGCTGTTCTTTAGTCTTTTGGACCACCATCAACAGAGGCGCTAACTGGTGAGCAAAAAAACGATAGCCCTCATTATCGGTCAACGCTCAACGCCGAAATTCGAACAGTGCTCAATAAAAAAGCGCCGCGCTTAAAAACCGCCCTCGTGTGAACACATATATGGTTATCCATTTGTAACAAACAAACGCTTTTTTAACCGGCGTTGTAAAAGCTCTCGTGATTATGGGGCCTTAGGCCAGCCTAAAAGACATAACACACTAACGCAAGGCACCGCGACCTTGGTGTGCCGCATCCATAAGTGAGAGCAAGAGATATCTATTTCTCGTTCTCACTTATCGGTGCGGCGCACCAAGGTCGCGGTGTGGTGCGTTAGTGTGTTATGACTATAATACGCAAGAGGAGCAAGTGATATTCCTATCTCATTCCACCGCACCGCATAGATGCGTCCCTTGGACTGGCCTGCGCTGGGCCATCGTGTAGAGGAGCCATTACACAGGTCTATAATAGGGTATTACACACTAGCGCACCGCACCGCGACCTTGGGGCGCCGCACCCATAAAGGCCGTAATGGCCACACTATCGCACCGCACCAAGATCATTGTGCGACGCATCCATAAGTAAGAGCGAGAAAGAGATATCTTCTCGCACACGTGCGGCAGTGTTGCCAAGTGTCCCATATTTCCATGTTTTTCATTTTTTTTCATGGAAATATGGGAGATTTGGCAACACTGGCGCACGTGTACGACAGTCTGTAAGGTAGGATCGCACCGTTTTGACGGTTCGGTGCGATAGTGTGGAATAAAGAGTAGTTGGTGTGGAAGCACACGCCAGTACTACCTATTCCTATATGCTCCAAGGTCGCGGTGCGGTGCGATGATGTTGTGTTACGACATTAAGCCATAAAATTAATGATAAAGGCTTCTTTAGACCTTGCAACAAATAATAGCATGCGATTATATACCCTGACAAACGAACTTTGTCAGTAGAAAAAGGCGCGTAATACACAATTTTGTATGGGACATCGATCCTTTGAACCTACATTTTTTTCAAATTTGCTTCCTTTTTTCAACTGACAAAGATTGCTTGCCAGCTGCAGCAGAGAAGAGCCTAACTAGCGCCACCGGAGAGATTAGGAACTATTATTTAAAGCTTAACGCGGTCACTTTTACAACAATTCTGCCATAAGAGATTGCGATCCTTTCTATACCATCCATAAGCTGAAGTGACATTTCGAACTAAGGAAAAGACCACCATCTACACTAGCGCCCCTAGCGGCGAATTCATACGCGTTAGCCCTCATTTCCCGCAATCTATTGCAAATCGCATGCGGTTATCGTGACGTGATGACGTAGACTATAAGATTGAGGTTTTTCCACCATGTAACACCCTCCCTTTTACGAAGTTAACAAAAATAGCTTTCAATGGAAAGAAACAGTTTTAAGCCTATTCACTAGATGGCGCTATTTTCACTTTTAAGAGGAAAGGGGACGGCCGTTTCTCCATACCAAAGATAGATATCCTCTTTGTTCATACAGACGTAGTTCCCTTTTTCCTCTGGATACTGACAGTATGAAAAATATTTTTACATAATTTTGATGTATATTAACCATAGCTATCTCCCTACGTTTGACTTTTTTAGATTTTTTGATTATGGTAAAAATTAAGAGCAAAAGTAGCGAAACAGATTTCATACAAATTTTTAAATGCTTCAAACTTATAATAATTAAAACTCGAAAAAAATCAAACATAAGGGGGCATAGCTGTGGTTGATATACAACAAATTGTGTCAAAACATTATTGAAAATCAATAATGTTAATATCCAGAGAGAAAAACGAGGACTACGTTTGTATGAAAAGGCGATTTCGCGCGGGTCCACCACTTTCGTCTTCTATTATAATGATTGTTCTTGGTTCTTGGTGGAGATAGTCACCAGGGGCCCGTTTCTCAAAATCTTGTAACTTGTAATACAAGCGGATGTCACTTTGTGAGGGTTTCTCAAAGAGTAGTTGAAAATACTGTGTATTAAAAAAAACGCCTCTTCTTTGACAGGCATTTCGGCAGCTATTCCTACCTCTATACTACCGTGATACTACCTTCCATAGCTATTCCGTTCCATTCAGACAACTTATTAAGAACGGTTTTTCAATCTTGAATATTAAAAAATAAACGTGTTATAATGATGAAGAGGTAAGTAATAAAATCTGAAATATGTATATTTTTCGTATTCTTACATTAACAGTAGGTTTTTATGTTGGTTACGACGTTTAAAGGACACTTATATTAACACTCATGAATGAATGAATTAAATAACAGTCATGAGTTGGAACAAGTATAAATTTAAAAAGCACTATTTCGCGAATACTAACTTTCCGCACGCTCAACTGCTACGTAAAGTAGCACTTTTTGAGTAGTGTAAGCCGTTCGAATTAAAAAACCGCAAATCGATGTACAGGTTAGCCGTTTGGCACACGCATACTAGAAGTCAAAACAATTTTTTTGACCCGCAGTTCCTAAAAAAAATTCTCGGATCTGAAGGATACAATCTCGATATTTTGTGTCAAAAACAAAACAAACTATACCAACTGATGAAAAGGCGCAGTTAAAGGGTTAAAGAGGTATTTCCCGTTCGATATATAGATATTACGTATCATTTTATGATTAATATGTACCGTATCTGCAGTACAGTTTCATAAGTCTCGTAAAATAGGTATTGAAGTAGAACTGTGTCAGTTTGTAAAATTGAAAAATTAAAAAAAAAAATGTTTGATGTTTTTTTTAAATTGATTTCTTGGGGTTGGATATGAGGATATCACGTATCATTTGTGGTATATTGTACAAAATAAAATCAGCCATATCGTATCTGGAGGAGCCCAAACTTGGTATGTTTCAAAAATTCTTTTTGTTTTAATTAAAAAAAAAATGGCCGAAATGTAATGATGTGTTATATATTTAGAATCGCCTCAAAAAGCCATTTCGTATGATACCACACACGATAGGTTTTGGAAAAAAAAAATTATTCCATACAAAAAAATAATGTTTTACCATTCCTGTACATCGATTTGCGGTTTTTCTTTGTAATTGGGGTCGAGCGGCTTCCGCTAGAGCAACTGTATTAAAAAGATATTTTTGCATGCTTTGTAGTTGTAGTAGTAGTAATCACTTTATTGTACACAACACAGGTTTACAAAAATAAATTACAGTAATGGAAGTACAAAGGCGAACTTATCCCTATAAGGGATTGCTTTGTTGTGCAAGATATGAAAGACAATTGCAGGTGACCCATGGTTGACAAAGTTAACTAACCAATTGTAAATCTTTTGCCACCGATGTGGTATAAAAGAAAAATAAATTATAGCAATTAGCAACAGGGTAAGGTAGAGACAATGGTAAATTAAATAGTGAAGAGTGTGTGAAAATTAAAATTGCAAGATAGAAAAGTCTATTTTTATTCAATAACAGTTTGCTGTTATAAAAGCGGAATTTCACCAGCGTGGCATTGTGCGGCACAAGCATATTCGGTACAAAAATGCTTGTGCCACTGTGCCGCACACTGGTGGAGTACTATTGTACTGCAGATTCAACCAATTATTATGTTACAATAAAAATCAAATTGCAAGATAGAAAAGACTATTTTCATTCAATAAGTAACAGTTGTTGAACATGGTAAAATGACTTGTTTTGGTTTTCAGTAGTTTCTCAATAGTGGCGCTAGTTTGTAAGTGTTGTTAAAGCCGCCACCACATCACCTCTGTGCTCCCGTAATGTTCTTTCTGCTAGCGTCCGGGAGATTTCCATTTCCTTTACCTGCAAAAGGAATTTACAATTTACTGTAAGTAAAGCTAATTTGTTTTAAGGCTTTAGGGCAATGGCCTTTTGGACCCAGATATGTCCTTAAACTACATCCAAAAGAGAGGTAGGGGCACTGTGAATTTTATATCACATTGTGTGGTAGGGCACAGCACAGCAGATGTCATTCCAGATCTAGAGCAGACCCCAACTGGGAAAGGACCTCCACCTTACAGAACACCGCAGCCAAATAACACTAGACCCTACTCATAGTGTTGTACTAGTAGTAGTAGTAAACTCTTTATTGTACAAATATACACATAATAAAATAAGTGTTGTGTTCCTGCTTGTGAGTAAGGTTGCCAGAGCTCACTGAGGCAGCGGGGTGTTAGGGTCGGCGAGCGCATGTAACACCTCTGGAGTTGCAGGCGTCCTTAGGCTATGGTGACCGCTTACCATCAGGCGGGCTGTATGCTTATTTGCCACCGACATAGTATAAAAAAATGCTTTAGGAAGCATGTTACATCTTAAGATTGACCATAACCTTAGGTTCATACTATTAAATTAAACACAGTATTTAGGTATACAATACAAATACATACATACAATCTCTTCACTGGAAAATGGTCTGACTAAACTGCTAATGCTATAATAGAATAGTATCCAAGTATTGTAGTGTTAAATAGTCATAAGTACAGTAAGGTTGTTTTTGGTGGACTTGTACAAATGTAATAATAACAGTGTCCTGCTACATTTCTTGTTATTTAGATTTGAACCTTATCATACATCTCTCCTGCTTATAGCAAATAAATATTATACCGTTTACACTTACAATTAATTCTATGTCATCCTTTTTAACTGACACTTTTTGTAGTTCTTTCTCTTTTTCAAGACGTTCCGCTGCCTCTTTGTTCCTCCTGTCGCCGATTAAAGAAAGAGCCTGGAAAGCACAAGAAAACGCGATTAAGAATCTTATTCGCAAGCATTCAAGTGTAATCTTTAGGTTGGTCTTGACATAACCTCAAAATGTTTATTCATATTGATTTCTACTCACGCCAGATATATCCTGTGAGGAAATTTCTTTTTCTTCAGCATAATCAGTCACTTTTTCTAGGTCTGCAACTCCACTATCATGTTTCGCAGTTTTCTTTTGGGTCTTGTCTTTGTCGTGCTGAATATCGTCTGTATCTCCGTTTATTTCTTCGTCAGCCATTGTGTTTTATTGATAAATTAAAATGTGAAAAGTTCTGAGTATTTTTACGGTTAACACATCAAATCATCGCAATAAGTGGTCACTATTTTCACATCCAAGTCGAAAGTAAATCAAGTAAAGAAGATATGAACCCGTACGAAGTACGAAGTACGAACACTCGCGAAAATGAAATGAGGATTAGAGAGAGTACGTTAGGAAACCTGATTAATTTACTCCGAGTCTGTCCAAAATATTAAATTATTATGAGAGGATGTTGTATTGACTACTGTCCAAAGCAGACGTAGTATATACAAGTATAAGTTAATCCAGAGAATACAATACTCACTGTCGCTTTTTAAGTAGAGGAATCATGAATTGTAGTCAGTAAATAAAAATATATAACTTTTATTTGATACCTGAACGCTCTCGCACTCTAGCGTGTTTCAGCTACCAGTAAAGCAGCCGAGCCACATTTTGTATTAATTATTAATTTCATGCGCGTTTTTAATGATAAACAGTAAATAAAAATAAAAAAATTGGAAAACATATAACTTGTCCATACTATAATATTGTCACTGTCAATAGAAAAAGGCGCGAAATCAAATATTATATGGGAAATGTTGAAATAAATAAATAAATAAAACTACAGATTATTTTATATGTAGGTATAATAAATACATTAACATTATACATTTAGCGTTTGCGTCAAATCCGGTAGTTCTGATTTTTTGCAGAGTTGTTTATGATATTGGCCAATGAATAATCCAAGTTTGTGACCTCGAGTGCCGAACGCAACTTTGTCAAAAATCGAAAAAACCGTTTTTTTTAGATTTGGGCGATTATAACTAATACCTTCTTAAGACGTTTTTAAAGTAGACTAAATTTGCTACAAATACGAGACTAGAATTGTCTCTTAGATCTGATAGTTTCCGAGATAGCCATTCAAAATTTATAATTGTTCCTAAGGTTAGACAAAGCTGATTTGGCCCGGTATCCACGAGCTCGTACCGTGTCTACCCCCAAAAAGGGGAGAAGACGGGGGGAAAGGGTCGGCTCCCCAGGTCCGACCTATGCTATGCTTACTGCTCTTAGCAACTAGGGCAAGTTATATATCATTTTCCTTTTTCATGCTTTGTTGTTCTAAAAGGTGTGCAGAAAATACTGCACTAGAGCATTTAACGTTCCAAGTATGTTTTTTTATTTACAATAAGCAATTGAAATTTGGTTTTAAATGAATTTGTTATAAAATTTCCATTCTGATATTTAACTCCCCATTCCATAAATATTACTTTTGCCTAAATTGTTAATTGAAAGTATCCTCAAGAAATACTATAAAAATGTATACTTAGTCATGTTTAAAAAAAAACACATGCATTTTAATTTCCTCGTATTCGAAATGAAAACTAGTGTTTAACTCGGGTGAAAGACAACCTCGGCAGAAATGAGTGCCTTTCATCCCTTGGTTAACAATCTAGGTGCTATTTCATATGATTTTGGAATAACTGTTATTGCACACCTCAATAAAAGAAAAGAATACATAAAGAAAAGAGCAACACAAATAGAGGCGGTCTTTTATAAAAAGCTCTTACAGGCAACCTTGAGGTAGCGGAAACTAATCTACCTACCTACCTACAGTCAGAAAACAGTAAACGGCGATAAAAAAATGCTTGTATAATATGGAAGTTAAATTTTTGACAAAAAAAATTGTTAATATAAACTTTTAAAGCGAATTATTATATTTATTAAACTATAAATAAATTCTCTATATTATATATGCATTTGAGGGCTTGGAGGTAGTGTTTCTTCTTCTTTTCTCTCAGGGCTGTAAGGCGGCGGAGGTACACTGCTGTCGTGTATCTGAAACATAATACAAATAGAATTATCATTGTAAATTTATACTTAACTGTAAGTACTAATTTTGATATAATACCTACAAAGAGCACTTTTTAATGTAATTTATCAAGACAAGTAAAGTAAGTTCCTAATACCTGAGGTTCAAATCTATGTAACAGCTCATACGAGATAACATGTTTTGGTAATGTAGGACGATCGACCACCTCAATGTAGGCGAGCGCTCATATTATTACATCAGTTGCTTTTTAGGGTTCCGTACCCCGTACCCAAGGTTAAAAACGGGAACCTATTACTAAGACTCCGTTGTCCGTCTGTCTGTCACTGTTATGAGCCGTGATAGCTACACGGTTGAAATTTTCACAGCTGATGTATTACCGTTGCCGCTATAACAACAAATACTAAAAACCGGACAAGTGCGAGTCGGACTCGCCCACCGAGGGTTCCGCACTTTTTAGTATTTGTTGTTATAGCAGCAACAGAAATACATCATCTGTGAAAATTTCAACTGTCTAGCTATCATGGTTCATGAGATACAGCTTGGTGACAAACGGACAGCGGAGTCTTAGTAATAGGGTCTCGTTTTTACCCTTTGGGTACGGAACCCTAAAAAGTACGGAGCCCTCGGTGGGCTAGTCCGACTCGCACTTGGCCGGTTTTTCAAGGACATTGGTGCTTCGCCACGTGGCTAAAACGGGAGCGTGAGTGACCGCTCGCATAAAAGTAACAATGGATTTTGTTTAGCAGATAAGAATCTTAGGCGTAAAAATCATTTGAGAAAATTCATACTATAAATATCTACTACATAGTTATTATAATATATCATATGCCTATAGGTACTTACGAATCCTGCGTTCAAAAATGCAACTGCTGGATACACTGATGACCCTGCTGGCGCTGTTCGCGAGTACCTGAAATGTTTCATACATATTATGTATCGAAGTAGGTACGATTTTGATAGCACATGCACGCAGTGCTCATGTACGGTACGACTGTCTTTTTCTTGGCTCAAATGAATAACTCATGCAGTTTTTAAATGCGCCAGTATTAAGTATAGAGTTAAACCAAGAAAAGTCTGCAGAGATTTTGACAGCACACGCAGAGCAGGTGTTATTTTAAACGTCAAACTTCTATGAAATTATGACGTATAAATATCACTTGCACTGCGTGTGCTATCAAAATCGTTGCAGATTTATCTTGGTCTAAACTCTACATTATTATTACTACATTATCCTGTACAATAAACAAGACACAACTAAAAAAACGAAATGGTCAAGCCTCATGGCGGACTATGATTTGACGCCAGTTGACGCCCCGCCTTGGAGGCTTCGGATTGTAATAACAGGTTGTGATTGTAATTTGATCTGGATTTGTTATAAGTATGATCTGTCAGCTGTCAAACTTCAAAAGTTACAAGTTACATTTCTGGTTGAAGAAATGTCCTGAAGACACCTAGGTTTCGTGGAGGAGCTGGAGTAGCTCTACAGTTAAGTAGACGCAAAAGACACGTTGGTTGTCGTTTTGCGAAAAATGCCTATAACTAAGCCTCCTAAGCATAAAACGGTTTGCCGCCCAAAATTGAGCGCGAATTTCGAATTGTCCTGTACCTCGGCCCTTTTTGCACCAAAAATATACGGTCGTCATCTTACCTAGGTGGCGCGTCTCTTAGTCTTTCCTCGACATATACTTGGAGGCTTCCGACGGATAGCCGACTTCTACTGCTGGATGGCCTATAATTACAATAAATAGCTACGTCAAATTAAGCCGAATATGGGCAATCAGGGAAAAAATCGTGTAATTTTGTAAATTGGTACAATTATACCTCGTGGTGTCCTGATGAACATACTAAAAGTCCTCGGGGGTACGGGGTGCTCTGAGCATGCCCGACATGCTCTTGGCCAGTTTTAATTTTATTTTTGATCAGCAGGTGGCTAAAGTTGCTTATTCTAAACTAAAAATTTGCTTATCCAAAACTAAAAATTTGAGTTATGATGAACAACTACGAAAAAACGACGTTTTCTTAGATCGTCTATTTTTATCTCTTTGTTAATTTAAACACACTGTAGCTCCTAATGTACTGATCGCAGACTAAAAATAAATATGTAATTTCCAGAAATTTTTATGTAGAAACTTTTGTCCGAAGTAATTATAATGCCCACCCCCCCACACACACACACCCTCAGCACACCTCCCACCCCCGAGGGCTTTTTTAGTATGTTCATCTGGACACCACAAGGTATAACTTTTATTAATTTTCTTGAACTAGAAAATAATAATGCGAAGTATACTCTGTCAAAGCAACTTACCTTTTCACTCACTTACAAACATAAGACAATGCAGTAAGATTCAATACAAATATAATTAAGAAAATATAATCAAGAGTATTTCATTATTAGTTTTGGAGATAAATGGTAGATAATAATATAAACTATAAAGGATGACTCACGTTAGACCGGGCCGTGACCGGGCCGGAGCTTCCGGCGCTTACTTTTCTATGACATGACAGGTGATCACGTGATGCTTTCCATAGAAAATGAAGCGCCTGAAGGTCCGGCCCGGTCACGGCCCGGTCTAAGGTGAGTCATCCTTAATGGGATTGCCCGGAGGAAGTATTTTACAAATGGCGCCAGCATAGGTTATACCTGTCAATCCTATCCCTGTTTTTTTTAAGGTTCCGTACCTCAAAAAGAAAAAACTGGAACCCTTATAGGATCACCTTGTCCGCCTGTCCGTCTATGTGTCTGTCAAGAGTGTCAAGACCCTTTATCTCGAGAACGCGTAGAAGTATCGAGTTGAAATTAAACCATATAGGGTAAAGGCACCAGTAGTCAGCCTTTTTACGAAATTTCTATGTTCAAGATCGTTTAATTTGCTTACTAATTGACCTATAAGAATTATTAAAGTTTTTACGGTTCAAGAATTTCATATACTTTAAGTTTTGTAAAGAATAAAACGTTTTTAAATGTTGCTTTACGAAATATTTAATTAAATATATAGGCCGGTCCGCACAGTTCAAAATGTATGAGAAATCTACATTAATTCTCACATTAGAGATTTTTTGAGATGTGATTACCTATGTTACAAATAATATATTTTGAAAAAAATCTCCACAAAATATGTCAATTTGTTTTTATAAATCCAAATTATTACTAAAATAGAGAAATAAACCAAAACATCAATCCCCACACTAGAGATTTTCTAATATACTGTTCTCAGGCATATACTCATTAAGTATTTATATTTTCTTCCAGCTTGGCACAGAAACCTGCCCCCAATAACTTTCTTTATTAAAATTTTTTTTTACATAAAAATAACAACTAATGTTTACATAAAAATTACATGTTAATTAAGCTCTTTATATTTACTATATTCTACAAAAAAATCTCTAACGTAAATGAATCCGTTTAATTACTATTAACCATTTTTGTTTCGAATTTTTTTTTGTTGCTTATAGAAAATGGACACTCGACTTTTGTTTCACCTTCATAAATCTCTTACTCATGTTAGTGTAATAACAAAAAAAATCTCACGTATATGTAATATTGTATGGAATACAACCATAATTATTACGACGTCCAAGCTATTTAAATTACCCACGCAGGCACTAACTGACGGGTACTGATTCACTGTAGAGAACGTTTGATCGACTTCCATATCTCCGTCTCACTTCAATGTTCGCGGTAGACGATCGGTCCGCTTGAACTGCCGAGAGTTCGCGATGCGGTCGACCGTTAATTCTCCCATGACTAACTTACCCAGTTTCATCGGTACGCGTAACGATTGTTTACGCATGTTTAATTTTGATTGCGCGCTTACTTAACACACCTCAGGCAAAGCTCCGATAAAACGCGCAATGCATACATTGCGGCATATATCTCACGTATGTCAGCTATGAGGCTATGACATAGCAATGACAGACAGTGGCAGTTAGTGCCAAATTAGAATACACACTTTTTTACCAACCATAAAGTTTAGTGCAAAGAGAATTTTAAACTCCTTAGTGAAAACCTCACGGTTTGTGCGAAATTGAGCGTTAAGCTATGCTATGCTAATAAAGATGATGGTGTAATTTACGGAAATTAATAATAGATATAATTTATTTTATTGTATAATACATTCCCGTTTCATTTACTCCCAATATTATATCTTTTTCCGTAATCAAATGCGTTTATAATTACTGTAACCGTCTGTGTAGTGTACCATAATATACGCGATGGTTTGTCCTCCGGGCCCAAAATCGATGATCCCCTTTGATTATTTATTTTAAATGAACGTCAAAATCCAGACAGGAAATTTGATTTTGACATTTACGGCTACTGCCGTAGCAGTCGACAGCAATGTCGCGCTTCAATATTGCTGCAGTCGACTGCATTGCTGCAGAAAACGTGAAAAAGGTCATTCAATTCAATGGGTAGTAGGGTTATGAGATGAAATGACGCAATAATGAAACTTTAGTTAATTAACAATATTATATTAAATCATTATTACATACTATTTTACTCGCAAAAAGGTTTACTACCAACATACTTCTTGGTGCCCAAATGAAATAAATAGTACATTTCGATGCCAGTGCGGAAAGTATGTCATTACTTCACGAGTACCGAGATAGGTATCTTGGCAAGACTCGGGACGAGTGAAGAATGACATTTCCGCACGTGTATCGAACGACGTTTTTTAACACAGTTGCGAAAAAATAATAAAAACAACAAGTGAGGAATAAAAACAACAAGTAAGGAATAAAAACTTGGAAACTTAAAACGCCGCTTAGTAAGAAAAAACGCCTCTTTTTTGACAGGCGTTTCGGCAGCTATTCCTTTAAAGTGATATTTTCCAGAATGAACAATAAATGGGCTACATTGTCCATTTTTTTATTTAGTGCAAATCGCCACACTGTAATTGTAACAGGGAAAATTGTCACAAAAAATTACATAACATTAAAAATTTTTGTAAACAACTCATTTTTTTTTGTATGGAAAGGTCTAATAATTTTTTCAAAAATGAATTCCTCGTTCCTAAATTATACGAAAATGATATATAAGTTGCCCTAGTTGCTAAGAACAGGAAGAAATATAGCATAGATTGGACTTGGGGAGCCGACCCTTTCACCCCCCTTTTGGGGGGCGTTACGATCTCGTGGCTATCGGGCTGAATCAGTTTTATTTGCCCTAAGGAACAATCAATCGTGCCAAGCGGCATCGCCTGAGACAAAAGTGCATACTCAATGCGCTTACTTACCACTATAATTTAATAATCAAATTAATGGGCCCTGGAGGGAAATTCTCTGAAAACCTTAAGTTAGCTCATTTTACTTATAGGAGACATTCTTTTATTTTTAAAAAGAAACTAAATTGCATTCAAAGGTTTTAAATTTTTTTTTTCAATTTTGCTTATCTAAAAATATTCTTGAGTACTAAATATTCGATTTTATGGAAATTTTGTACGATAGACGAGTGTAAGACCTAATGTTTCTTGAAGAAATGTTATCATTAACATTAACTGTATCGACGTGGTATCGACTAGTAGAATAAAATAGGGAGTGTTTATTGTTTGGAATTTTTAGTCGGTTCGATTCCCAGGCGAGACAAACGAATTTCAAAAAACCTTTGAATGCAGTTTTGTTTATTTTTAAAAATAAAATGAGCTAACTTAAGGTTTTAAGGCACTTTCCCTTCAGGGCCCATAAAAAAATTCCACACTGTATATTCAGAGCACGTCTTATTCTCAACTGTTAGACCTTAGACTAATATAACATGATCCCAAGTTTCCTTACATTTATACGTAATCGAGGGCCAGGTTCATACTGGTTTTCTTGTCGCGATGCGCTCGCTGACAAATACCAAGCGGTAAGAATTGCTGACATTTGCGTCTTTTCACTCTCACAGCTCCCGCTACTAAAAGCATCGGATGACAGGATCGTTGAAAAGGGACAAACATATCGTTTGACGTTACGTTACTCTTCTCGTGAATTGTCAAAATTTAAAATTCGAAATTAGCTTTATAATTTGTCCGGGCGGCTATTCGAAGTATAACTAAGTGGACGGTCCTTACTAACCAGTAAGATTCAGATCAAGCATAATAGATAGTTGTAAGACTTCAAGGGTCTATTTATATCTGACACAGCATCCAGTATTCTAAACGTTTTGTGAATAGATATAAAAATTTGACAGCTATTGTTTTTCATATAAATACAGACACTTAATGCATTGAACTATTGAACCTTAACGCAATGCCATAAGCCATAAGGTATACTTTCCTAATATACCTTGAGGCTAATTCGAACTTTGTTATTAAAAGTGACATTTTTTTAATTTGCGTGTGCGTTTCGCTCGTACTAGTTAAAATATGTTTTGGTGCGAGTGAGACGGTCGGGCGAATGATAACAAAATTATATATTATTGACATCTTAAATAAAGTTCGAATTGGCCTCTGTGAATGCCTGGAAATACCGTATACTTTTTAAATTTTTTATGCTGGAAATTGATTTAATTATCGAGAGAAAAATGAATATGTTATTCTTCCATAACTTGTGCAGTTACTGGCAAAAAACTAGAAATGTCCATTAATTGTGCAGAACATTATTTGCTGTTTGTTTCCAAAATCTTGCTGCTATTCTACAAATATAGTAGTGACTCGGGAGATTTTTAAACATGATCGATACAACTACTTCACAACCACCATAGTAAACTTTTCTCTCGGTGTGGGAGTTCCTCGGTCATGAAAAACTTACAAAATAATAATTTGTTTCAATAAATCTATAATTTACATTATTGTCGAGAGATATTCTGACCGTGTAGTCGTATAAGCTTCATAACCCATTCTACGAAAAATATCTTATGTGGGAATTATTGTTTAAGTAGTATAAAAGATTTAAAAGTTTTATTTCTCAAAAACGGGAACTGATATCAAGTTGTTACTTTACAGACGGGTATTCAATATGATATAGAATTCACCCATGTAGAAAAATTTGAGTGTGCATTTAATGTAACTTAAACTTTATATTGACTCCACTAATAATGAAAGTGCGTTTTTGCCAGTAATCAGCCCCCTGTGTATCAATTAGACAGCCTTTAAGTATCCAGTGCCCAGCCACCCCATTTTAACGGCTGATTAGTGGGTTCTGTGTTCCGCGATGTCAATGTCCACTGGTCAGCCACGGGCTGACTACTGGACAGTTACTTATTTCAATCAAATAAAATCTTAATAATGTAAATATTTAAAGCTACTTGGCTTAAGGACTTAGATTTCATTTGAAAATAAAATAAAGTTCTGATTCCTATGGTCAGCCTCCCCCGGCTGACTTCTGGGTTTAAGACCTTTTCAAAATTACTGCCATAAACCCAGTAGTCAGACAAGGGAGGCTGACTATTGGATTTCATACCAAAAAGGAGTACCCAATAGTCAGCCGCCTTAAAAATGTTACTATTATAAGGATTTATATTATTTTTTTACTTAGATAGAATAAGTATTAATCATGTGATGCAGTCCAAATTCATTTATCAAGATATCATAATTCGGCTGTTTATCAAAATACCATGTGACACTCCAAAAAAAATAGCGCATATCACATGATCCTTCATGTCAGATGACAGCACTTTTTTGAAGTAGTGTTGTGGTTCATGCTAGACAATTCTTTTAAAAATTAAACTATTTTTCAATTAATAGTTTATCAATCTATAATATTACCTACTTTTGACATGGAAATTAGAAAAGTTTTGATAGTAACAGCCAAAAATAAGCAAGAAAGGCTGACCACTGGTGCATGGCTGAGCACTCTGGTGCCTTTACCCTAGGTGGTATTCAGCAAAAGTGAAAATTTTCTTTAAACGGCGGTTCATATTAGTTGTCAAATACGAGTAGGTAAATATTGTGAGCCGCCAGAGTGGCGCCATTCTGATGCACACAGTCAGTAAATACATAGGTACCTCAAGTTGGTCGCAGCACACAGTTTGTACAGTAGCACGAATGTTGCGATAATGCCCAGCACCAGCGCCGTAGCCATGACCACCTGGGTTATGGATATCAACAGTATTTGATCCAGGGAGTCTCTGAAACAAAGCACATAATACATATTATTATATAGTGTCTAGCAAAAGGGTTTCAATCGGCCACGCGCATGACACCTCTGTTAATACTACTATCAGCAAAGCTGTATGCTTGTTTGCCACCGTCGTAGCATAGACTTATTATTATTATTATTACGAGCCCACTGTGTCCCATTGCTGGGCAAAGGCCTCCCCCCTCTTCTTCCACTCCTCCCGGTTTTGAGCTATATCTGGCCAGTCACTCAAAAAGGAGTCCAAGTTATCCCGCCATCGCCGACGTGGTCTGCCGGATCCCCGGTTTCACTTATGGGGCACCCACTCTGTGGTTATTTTGGCCCACATGTCATTCGGCATGCGGCAGACATGATCAGCCCACTCTCTTGGCCGCTTTCCGAGCTACATCTATTATTTGAGTATTAGAGCGCAGCGTGGTGTTCCGGATGCGATCCCTTAGTTTCACACCTAATATGCTGCGCTCCATACCTCTCTGACATAGACTTACAAAATAATATAAATGTGCCACGATTTTTTTGTACCTAAGTAGGTAAATTATGCGAACTTAGCACCTTGACATTTAACGACTATGTCATAAAATATCAAAGCGACAAATCGACAATGTGCAGTCACTATCCAATCGTCGTCGCTATCCTATTGACAATTTTTTACCATTAGCCTACTTATTATTATAACATAACCTACACAATAAGAAACGACATCAATAAATTAAAATAATAACTATTAATAATATACTGACAAATCAATTCAATTAATCATTTACCAATATACTTATTGTTGACGATATATTCTTAGATTTAGTTTTAAGATTTGCCGTCATTTATTTTATTTTAATTTTAATTGATTACTAATAAGTAAATGTAATTAGCCTAGAATAGAATAGAATAATATTACTATTATGTGCCCTTACAGGGTGTCATGATCTGACTTTATATAATGTAGCACCTATTATGTACATGACAATACAATAAATAAATGATATGATATGATATCTAATATATTAGAGCGACCAAGGTATCACATTATATCTGACAAAGCCTCTATTACATATCAAGACATTAAATAATGCATGGTCAGATATTTTTGAGCACCTTGGACGCTCCGATATATCTGATGGTGGCTGTATAGGTATACAACAATTGATGCTGACCTGCAAATCCAATTGTCAGGAGGGTCATAGCAACGCTGACAGACCCCCTGAAAGCACTGCAGGCTACCATTGCCGTATGGGTTACAGCATGTCCCGTAACATTTTTCCATGTATCCTGTAAAATCGTTTCATTTATTACTTACTTACATTCGATTTGGTTTGGCCATTGTATAGGTATAAATAGTCGGACGACGTTAAGTTTACATGTCAATTGTTAACGAAAAACCGGCCAAGTGCGAGTCGGACTCGCGTTCCAAGGGGTCCGTATATTACACAATTTAAACAATGTATATTTTATGTGTAACATGAGTGAAATGTCTTTAAAAAACCCGTATCGGGTCGGATCAAAAACTAAGTAATTAAGTCCGACTCACGCTTGACTGCACATTTCTAATAGGTTTTCCTGTGATCTATTGGTAAAGATCTATTTTGTGTATTTTTTTTCAAAATTTCAGACCCAGTAGTTTCGGAGATAAAAGGGGGGGAGGGGGGAATTGTCATTTTTTGCCTATTTTCTTGAATAACTCCTAAACTGTTTTTTCTAAAATTATAAAAAAAATATATTTGAGATTCTCATAATGAGCTCTTTCATTTGATATGTAACGCGATATAGTTTGAATAACTTTATTTTTTAATTTTCTCATTTACCCCCCAAAAGTTTTCCCTTGTGTAAAATTCATTTATTTACGTTACATGTCCGTCTTTGGGTCATAAAGACACATATGTATACCAAATTTTAACTTAATTGGTCCAGTAGTTTCGGAGAAAATAGGCTGTGACAGACGGACAGACAGACGCACGAGTGATCCTATAAGGGTTCCGTTTTTTCCTTTTGAGGTACGGGACCCTAAAATGTACCTATATATTTTTAGTTTCCTCATGGCATACTACACCTTCTGAATTCATTCAGTAGAACTTGGTCATTAACGGAAACCCAGAAGTCCCAACTCAAGATTTGCCAGTGAGCAATGCAGGAGCGCAGGATACTGGGAGTCCGCAGAACCGATCGGGTTAGGAACACCGAACTGCGCTCCAAAACTGCTATAGTAAATGTGGGTGTTAAGCCCGCCAAGCTTAAGTGGGATTGGGCGGGGCACGTCTGCCGAAGGCACTCGGACGGATCAGTGCACCAAACCGTGGTATTGAATGTGAAGTGAATAATTATTATATATAGAATTTGAACCGGCTGACGATTTTTTTTATCAACAATAGCATCTAAACTACAATCTGACAAAGTATCAAGCGGGAGGCGATGACTAAATTTTTTTTACGTGTTTCGGTGGCTGCCATTCCTCAACCCCCCAATGGACCGGCAGCTGACGTCCACGAGGGTTCATCATACATAGCCACCACTATACGAGTTTTCGCCCGGGAGGCGATGACTGACGAAATTCTAGAACGAAAGTCTATTTCTTAACAGTGTCGCCAACTTGGCATAAATTATGCCAGATCTGGCATAATTTCACACTGGTTAGAAAACGTAACAGGAAAATAAGCTTGGAACTTAAAAAAATTGGGAAAATATGCGACTGGTTAGAAAACGTAACAGGAAAATAAGCTACTGGAAAATAAAATTAATGGGGAAATATGCGATTGGTTACAAATGCTGTCGGAAAAGGAAGCTATTGAGAAAAAATAAAATGGTAAAAATTGCGAATGGCAAAAATTGCGATCTGGAAGAAACGATTTCCGGAAGAGGGAGTACACACTCATTTTCTATGCATCGACAGCTACAAAGTGTGGAGATGGAGAGTCACTATAAACGTCACGTTTCAAAGAAATTTGGTATTACCTAACCAAGTCGGTGCAGTTAGCTTGGTTTGACTCTGTAAAATTTTCAGAAACAGTATCGTTTGATTTGTGGAAGACCCTCATTTTTTAGTTACCTACCAATTGTTTAGCATTTTTTTAGCACATTCCAAAATTATTTACCATAGTTCTGGCATAATGCAGACATTATTTCAGCATTTTTTCAAATTCCGAGTTGGCAACACTTTCTTAATCGGTTAATAATTCTTCTTATTGCTTCCTTACGTAATTTTATTATTAGAACGTGTTCGATTATTTAAGTGCAGTCGGTTTATTACGACTTCATATAACGACCCATTAAAGCAAGACATGAAAGATTCTTATTCATTTTAATGTGAACGTGTATCTCGCAGTTTCAACTGTGGTTTCCAGGGGCTTTATTTAAGAATGTGAATAAGACTATCAAAATCACATCGAAAATATATTGATTGTATTTATAAGTTCGCTCTCTTTTTTAAAAGCACAGCGAGTAGCGACCGTACAAGGGTGGTGGCAGATTAACAGATTCGATCTTCGTTTTAATTTGTTTTTAAATATTCGCTTCTGAATAAGCTCAGAACGATACAATTTTTTATGTCTATTTTTATGTTTTGACGCGAAAAATACTAAAGTGCAGCAGTCGAGAGATAATAATATGACCAAGGACCGTTGGTCCTTGATATGACAAAATCCCATTCTCATGATATACGGGGGCTATATAATAAAGCCTGTTCTCGGCAATATATTGTTAATTAATTCCGATTGCAGATTATCTACAATAAAATATAATCTGCAAATCATACCTTAAATCCGTTTAATTGTGACAGTGTGTTGATAAGAGTCGGCATTCAGCAGGAACCAATTCGATTGTAGTATACGTGCTAATAATTAATTACTAGCTTTCTATTTAGGACTTCAGTACAAAGTAACATAATGAACCTAGGTAGTACCTAGTAGGTACGCTATCTAACTGCGAATTCAAATGTCTAAAGTACTTTCTACATAGTTGCCAGCCACGCTTCCCGCAAACGCGACCTTGCTGGTTTCCAGCTGTGTAGTAGCTAGTGGCTTGCCATCAAACCTATTACCTATTGCTGGCAACGATCCACCAACAGAAGTCACCTTAATACCTAGAAGGGTATTAACCCTTTATCGAGTCAAATATAAACCAATCCACATTTAAATAAGGCTTTGCGTAGATACCTAAAAAAACCGGCCAAGTCCGAGTCGGACTCGCCCACCGAGGGTTCCGTACAAATTAAATTTTTAGTATTTGTTGTTATAGCGGCAACAGAAAATCCTGGGAAAATTTCAACTATCACGGTTCATGAGATATAGCCTGGTGACAGACAGAACGACAGTGGAGTCTTAGTAATACGGCACCTGTTTTTACCCTTTGGTTACGGAATCCTAATAACCATTCGCGCCAGTGTTGCCAGGCCCAATCTGACAAAACCAGAAGATACATGTCCTAAAACAGGAGATTTGAAATAAAATCCGGCCAAGTGCGAGTCGGACCCGTGCACGAAGGGTTCCGTACCATTACGCAAAAAACGGCAAAAAAATCACGTTTGTTGTATGGCAGACCCACTTAAATATTTATTTTATTCTGTTTTTAGTATTTATTGTTATAGCGACAACAGAAATATATCATCTGTGAAAATTTCAACTGTCTAGCTATCACGGTGACAGACGGACAAACAGGCAGACAGATAGACGGACAGCGGAGTCTTAGTAATATTAGGGTCTCGTTTTTACCCTTTGGGTACGGAACCCTAAAAATCGTAATAGGAAATACACAAAGATGATCATTTTAGGATGATGATCAGGGTGATCATTTTAGGCAATCGATCCCTCACCTACCAATCATTTATTTATTTACCACCACCTTATTTACCAATTTACCTGGACATTTGAGGCAGGCAGTTTGTGCTGGGTTGGTTATATAGCCAACCGCGCAGTAGCATCTATCGCCTATGCACTGGTATTCTTTGCCTATGCAGCGTGAGATCGTGCATTGTTCTGGAAGTAATTTCATTTATATTGCACACTTCACGTATACGGCGCAATAGACTTGCACAGAAACTTAACAAACTATTTATCGAAACTTTTCCATAATAAGAATAACGCATTTTTAAGAAGAAAAGTTCAGCTTATGTTACCTACCACTTATTAAACTGAGGCTGTTGGTATTAAGAAGTTATTGTGATTAACTACGGAGTGCTTGAAGGTTTAGCTGCGTGCTTTATACTGAATTGTATTATGTTTAGTAAGTGAAAATTAAATGGTAATTAGTTTGTCCCATTATTATTTGATCACAACCAATTTACCAATCGTCGCAGAGTTATAGTTATGTGACCAATATTTGTTTAAGTATAGGTAGTTTTGGCCACTATGCCGATAATTATATTAGTGTACTAACAAAGCAAGAAGGTAAAGTTCTGTTTCAAAAAATTTATTAGACCCAGCAGGGTAAACAAAAAGAACTGAATAAAACAATAAAAATCGTTAATTTCAGATCAAATTGATCCATAACGCGTAAATGCGTTATTTATTTATAGATTTATAATGTAACATGTAAGATATTTAGGCATTTACAATTGATAGAACATGTAAATACTTGAATTTTCTTTTCCAATACTTTCTATTAAGATAAAACTCGTCAGGAAGTATATGTCTCGGTTTGCTGATATGATTATGCCTACTGTACTTGTTATTTATTTACCTTCACTGTCACTAAACTCAGCACACACTAACACTATCAAATATAAACAGAATATCACCGTAGCACATGTATTATTCATTATTATTTTGCGTATAACAGTCACATTATTTGGGCATTACTGTTAAAAAAAAACCGTGAACGATAGTTGCGTTAACGCTTCGTATGTAAAACAATATGGCATTTTGTTAGTAGGTAAGAGTGTGATATGTTATCAGAGATTTGCTGAGTTAAGCGATATATGTAGAGCTGGGTTATAATTAAACATACCCAATACGACGGACCAGTATGGAGCTATCTTTGGTTTGGTATAGTTGTTTAGCTTTCGAGGTTACGATTATGCTGGTTTGTTTAAAGTAAGGCGATGTGCTTGGTTGTCTTAGGAATATACTCATATATGCGTGCTGTTATCGCTTCGCGTCACTCATTAGTCATTATCATTAGTATGTAGGTTGTAGGTACGACATCATAGATTGACAGAAGCCTTGGTGGTATTGGCGGTAAATAGGCAATTGATTACAAGGCGTCCATGTTGGTTGGCGCTTTAAGGTCTCTAAATAAACTTGTTTATTATTTCTGTCTGGAATAAGGTCGAAAGTCAATCATTGAAGTGATATTTAAGTTTGTCTCTGGGGCCATTTTTGTAAAATCAATTACATACCTACAATACAACTTCAGACTTCAAATGATGCCAATCGAAACTGAAATAACGTATGTGTGCAATAAATGTGCAATAAAGTGACATAAATAATGAAGATTATATATATATATATATATATATATATGTATGTATGTCACTTTATTGCACATAAACACAAAATAGACAACGTAGTAAAAGATATATGTACGAAGGCGAACTTATCCCTAATAGAGATCTCTTCCAGCTAACCTGTGAGAAAATGGGAGAGGAAAAAACACTAAAAGGTGAAAGACAACTAAACATTAACATATAATAATATTAAAATTTTGGACACACACATAGGCACACATAAAAAAGAAAAAGGAAATATAAGCCAGTAATATAAATACGAACAACCTATAAAGTACTATAAACATATAATATATACATATACATATATAAATATATTATATATTCGATATGAGCGCCGACAGGCATTCAGGCGGCAGCGGCGGCGCGCCGGTCATAATCACTCGGCGGCGGCGGTGAATCGGCGGCGTGGCCTTGAATAACGTTTCGTGTAGACGAAATAAAAAAAAACTTATAATTTGTCAAACACATGTGTGTTATACACATGTATATCTTAAGAATTTTGTAAAACGATTGCATAATTATAAATCTAATTTTGCATACGGTTGTAAGGGAGAAAATAAACCTACTTATTCGGATCATAGAAAATAACAAACTAGTTAAGCGAGTCAAATGTTTAGGATACTACAGCTTTATTGTGCATAATGCCCCAGAAGACTCAGAATACGTTCTAAATAATCTAAATCATTATGACCTTAACTTGACTTGCCGTTATCTCGCAACCAAATCGCATATTAATTGACGTTTGCTTATCTTCATTATAAAAAGGCTTCTTTCATCAAACACCAAAATGTAACTAGGTACCTTTAACAAGCCATTCGCATATTTACCTACATCTCTAACGGCTATACGGAAGAAAGCTCTGCAGTCGCCTCAAATAAAGTAGCGACGCGACGCAAACAGCCAACATCTATTCTGACATTAGCAATAAACTTTTTGCGTCTCTCCACTCACTAGGCGTCGTCAAAATGTCCTTCCTCTTCAAACTAAAATAACTCTTACTTGTTCACTTTTACTTCCTTTGTTAGATTACGCAGATACTGCTTTTTTGGACCTTAGTGAGGAGCTACTGGACTAACTCGAGCGATTGCAAAATATTTGTATTCGATACATTTTCGGTCTGCGTCAGTTTGATCATGTATCCCAGTTCCGATCTCAGCTTGGCTGGCTTCCGATTCGTCGTCGACGAGATGCTCATGTCCTGTCATAGCTTTTCAAATTTATACTCTTTTTTTAGCCATATTTTTATGTGACCTTTTTTTTCCACTTTTGCGTTATTTCTAGTCAGGATCACGAGCCCTTTTCATCCTTATAGAAGAAAAAAAAGTGTCTCAAAATTTCCATACATTTTTAAACTTTCCTTTTTGTTACCGCAAAAGAAAGTATATGGGGAAATGGTAACACAATAGGAAAAAAACCTTGGGACATTTTTTTATCCCATTAGGATCGAAAGAGCTCGTGATCCTGACTAGAAATAAAACAAAAGTGGCAAAAAAGGTCCAATAAAAAAATGGCAAAATAAAGAAACGCTCATTCAATCCTGCTTCGCCACCTATCCTTGCCGAAAGATTTAGTTTCTTAGCTGCTGGTAGTGGTCACCGTCTTCGATCAAGCGCCAATCTTTCACTCGCAATTCCATCCAATATAACGCGCACATACAAAAAATCCTTTACTGTCCAAGCCGTTAAGCTATGGAACGAAATACCGGTGTCCATATAAGGCAATTCCAATCTGTAGCATCACTCAAGGAGAGGCTTAAAAAATTGTGGCTCTCCGATACTTAGGTAATTCTGTTTTTCTCGATTAGTAACTTCTTTAATTTCTTTTACTTTCCTGGTTCGAATTCATATCTATTTATTTATATTATATATTGAGTATTTATTTATTTTTATTTAGGTTATATTTATATATGTATAGGTTTATGCATTATTTTATTGTTATATTTCTATTTAAATATGTTTATTTGTAGCAATGTGTATACAAAACTTGAATTTCATTAATTTTAGTGATTGTAGACTTGTTTTTGTTTGTCATTCGTCGTTACTTCTGTTCTACTCATTTCCTCAAAGGTTAACTGGAAGAAAATGAAATGAAAAAAAAAAAGAAAATATTTTGAAAAAATAAAAATAAAAATACTCTACTGACCTCTGATATATGCGGCGTCCATGAAAGTGTCTGGTCCAGGATGATTCCCAAGTTTTTAAAGAAGAGGAGGAGAGGAGGAGAGGAGGAGGAGGAGGGAACACACTCCCATCATAGATAACATAACACCATATCAGCCAGTTTGGAGACAAAATAAGGACTGCCAATGACAATCGCTTGCGATTCTTTTGCGTATACTTTTAATCCGAAACTACAGGCCCAGTTGTAAATAGATCTTAAGTCGCAATTAATCTTACTGAACAGAGAAGAGAGTTAATTAATGTTAGCCGCTGCGTAAATCTGCAAATCGTCCGCATACAGTACAGGTGGTAAGGGATTGCTCACGCTAGACCGGGCCGGGCCCGGGGCGAGGCATCGGACATGTGATTAGAAATGACGGCTGATCGGTGATCACGTGGTGCTTTCCATAGAAAACGAAGCGCCGGAAGCTCCGGCCCGGCCGGCTTTCATAACTGGGCTTTAGATATTTGGACATTATTTTGCGAACAAAAATTTTTTTTGTGTTTCCGACATTTTTTACGCAGTAAACACAGCTAACATCGACAGGAATTTCGACGAAAACGTCGATCTGCCATATATAGGTATTATTTACGAGTATACGGCATATCGTGAAAAGGTGGCGTTTCATGATATGCTTATAAATATCATGATCTGGCGGATTTCTCCATCGTTGGACACGAGCTATGGAAAAGATGTCACGTCTTTCCGTCTCCTCTGTCACTTACTTTTCGATTTGCGTTTGTCTATAGACCATTAGGTACTTCCTGAATCCTACCGGCCCTACATTACCCGTTATTTTCTACTAGAAAGGGATGGGTATATAGTCTAGATACTGTCGCGGCGCACTCGTGCTAAGCCTACTGCACATAGTTTTGTCATGAAACTCCAAAGCAAGGTTTGGGTCTAACCACTTCTGTAATCATTAATTAATGAGTTGGCACGTCCATGCTGCACCGTTGCACTATTTGCACGGTGAATTTACTAACCTTGAAGCGTATTCGAACTTTCATAATCTAATCTTAATTTGTTTTTTTTTTTAATTTTATTGATATTTGTTCATAATTATGGCTCGCACCAATACATAGGTAAGAGTGAGATGCAAATATACCTATAAAACAGGCCAAGTGCGAGTCGGACTTGCGCACGAAGGGTTCCGTACCATTACGCAAAAAACGGCAAAAAAATCACGTATGTTGTAAGGCTTACCCACTTAAATATTTACTTTATTCTATTTTTAGTATTTGTTATTATAGAAACAGCAGAAACACATCATCTGTGAAAATTTCAACTGTCTAGTCTATCACGGTCCATGAGATACAGCCTGGTGACATACAGGCAGACGGACAGACAGACAGACAGACGGACGGACAGTGGAGTCTTAGTAATAGGGTCCCGTTTTTACCCTTTGGGTACGGAACTCCAAAGATCAACATAAGCGTTTTAAAGTCCGAAATGTCCTTCATACTATGTTGGTTGATTAACCATTTGCATTGTGCTCTAGCGAGGACTGTTTACATCAAATTAGTCTATTAACCCAGTTCTGTGAACCAACAGTTATAGGTAAGATAGCATTTTTAACCGATTTTCAATTTCAATTTCATATAGAAGGAAGAGTTCCGTATTCGGTATGGTGCTTTTTAGGGTTCCGTACCCAAAGGGTAAAAACGGGACCCTATTACTAAGACTCCGCTGTCCGTCTGTCCGTCTGTCTGTGTGTCACCAGGCTGTATCTCATGAACCGTGATAGCTAGACAGTTGAAATTTTCCCAGATGATGTATTTCTGTTGCCGCTATTACAACAAATACTAAAAAGTACGGAACCCTTGGTGCGCGAGACCGTCTCGCACTTGGCCGGTTTTTTTATGTAAGTATGTTCACCGATTACTCCGAGAGTTCCGAGACCCGTGGTCCGTTTTGAATAATACCTCCAAAGGTGGACTCACGTCAATCTGGTGCTGTTCTGATGATGGGATCCATGAGGAATTGAGGGAATTCCAAAAATTTTAAAGGCAACTCGAGCCATTTCTCTCAAAAACCACCAATTTGATGAAGTGGACCTGATGATGATGATGATTGTTTTGATGATAATGATGACGTTTTTTTTTAAATGTAGTATGTTCTGCAGTTTTCGTAAAAACTAGTGCCTACGCCAATTCTCGGGATTAGTTGCTAAGCTTAAGCCCTGTAGATGGTCCTTGAATTGTTTTAAGTATATTTTGAAATGAAGTCCTTTGAATAAGGGACGGGAAATAACTCAGAGTAGGTTCATTGCTGCCGTGTAAGGCAATCCAACGTACATAAAGCGGCATTCTTATCGAACCGCACCAAAATCATGGTATGCTTCAAAATTTGGCTAGGCACCGACTTCAAACATATCAGTTGGTAACGCTAACGCATAACTATACTTAAAAAAGGATACTTATTTTTTTTTTGCCTTTTTGAAGTCGGTTTTCTTTTTTTTGTAAATGTATGAAACTTTTGTACACCGAAAAATGCATTGCAATGCAGTTTCAAAACATAAAAAGTATTTTTTTTTTAAATTAACAGAAGCACTGTCGTGTGTCGAATTCCAACACTCTCGACCATATAAAACCAAACCTATTGCTACGCCGTAGCCTGTAGCAAGAGCAATTTAATCTATTAGATTACTTATAACTGTATTGATGGCAAACACCGTTTAGGTTGCAAGGTTTAGGCTTTACATTAACTAGCACCCGCCCAAGATTTCGTCGGAGTAGGTAGGTACTCCAAGTTGAAGTGGTCGAGTGCATTTTAATTACAAAAATCCTTTTTCGACGACATTTGAAGAGTGTAACTTTAATAAAATGTAATTCATAATTCATAATTTTCATAATTCATAATTTATTGCTTATTATCATGTGGTACAAACAGATGTTACATTAGGGTACGTTCACACATGAACCCTGTTAGGGCACAGCAAGTATTTCTTAAAACTAAACTATAACTAGGTACATAAATTAAAATTAACGCATTTTCATCAAGGCATAAGATTGCGTGAGTAAGATTACGCGTGTATCATCTCTTCATTTTGTTTCATAATGCTGACTAATCAAAAACGAGATTTTGCAAATGCCTCAACTTGAAACTTGGAATTGCACTTCAAAACTTTACTTTTGAAGATTTCACACAGAATTATTCATATATACCAATAAGGGTAAAGGTAAAAGCTTCCGGTAAATCAATTACATTTTATATCTAATTCTTGCATTAAAAGAAAGTTACAATTAAAATTGGATGTTGTAAGTTATAATTGTCTACGTCAGTAACAAGCGCGTTGGAAATTGACGAAAGTTGCGGTTGTGACCAACTTTGATGGCTCACTTAATGTTATGTAGGTACTTACTTATTACTTACATATCCGCATCATCCTGATTGCTTCTGAATAAAAAGGGATATGCAATGGTCTGCGGGGCCTAGCCAAGGTGACAATCGTTTGCGTTACGATAATATGCCTTATCTGTATCTGGCTAACTTGGCTGATGGCTGGCTCTTATTTTACTAATGACTTTCTCAGAACGGCAGTTATGTGCGAAATAACATTTGATATTATGACTAGCTTTTTGGTCAAGGAATAATTATCGTGAGAACGGTTTCATCTTAAAGATATTTGGTACGTCCCAGCAAAATGTCAATTGAGATATTGGTAAACAACACTAAACTACCCGACATTAGTTTATATAAATGTTCGGGGTAGATAAATTGACATATCAGTTCTGTAAAGTGGAGTACAGTCAGCAGCAAAAGTTGCAAAGCGGGCGAGGTGTTCAAAATTACCTTGACACGCTCTTATTCTCTTAATCATAAAGTCGCGTCAAGATAATTTTGAACACCTCGTCCGCTTTGCAACTTCTGCTGCTGACTGTACTCCACTCTACAAAACTGATATGTCAATGTATCTACCCCAAACATTTATATAAACTAATGTCGGGTAGTTTACCAATATCTCAATTGAATTGACATTTTGCTGGGACGTCGGTCTTCCGTGACCACAGCTAGTGCAACCTAGCTGAAACGTCGGAAAAAAGGTAAGATTATGAAATTTAATCGCGTCAAGTTAATGACATTAATAGTAGTAGACAACACACACTTTACACACTTTATTGTACACAACACAGGTTTACAAAAATAAATTACAGTAATGGAAGTACAAACTTATCCCTACAAGGGATCTCTTCCAGCTAACCTTTGACTTGACATTAATTATGTGTACAAAACGCGAGAGTTTAAAGTGTTACATTTGATACCTACCCCTTAGAAATTAAATGGCAGGCTGGCAGCTAAGTTTGTTGCCGAAGTAGCGTAAGGAAATACCAGATTGTTTGTTGAGTTGAGATCTAAAGTAAACACACTCTAAACATCAAGCGTCCTAGTTCCAAACATACGTGACTTTAGTTCGAGTGGCATCTGGACGTCGAATTTCCCATTACTGTCACTGTCACAGTACCGAAACGGCGAAGTAGCAATCCAGATACAGTGGTGCTGTTAACGTCGTTTGTCGGGATTACGTTGACATTTCCATTTGCAAGTTGGAACGTTCTCGCGTTATGATTGGATTATACTTAATTGTTTTGGAAATAAACGGCACCGGCGGAAAAACGGACTTATTAAATATTGTAGGTACCTAATGAATAAGTGGGGGGATTTAGCGGTGCTCGCTCGAGTTGTTTGCGATAAAATAATTGAGTAGGTACTTCTTGTACTTATATGTAAGTATCTGTATTTGTACAGTCGCCATCAGATATATCGGAGCTGCCGAGGTGGTAAAAATATCTGAACACGCACTCTAACGCCTTGACAATAGAGGCGTGTTCAGATATTTGTGAGCGCCTTGGCCGCTCAGATATATCTGATGGCGACTGTACGTAAGTGATGTCAACTTACCTATATATGAATATCCCATACCTATTCTCCAATATGGAGATGATACTCGTATGTAGTGACCTAATAACTGACAAGCTTGAGCTAGAGCTAGTTCAACTTTTTTTCAAGATCTATATGAAAAAGTAGGCTAGCTGGGGCCTATTGCATAATAAAATACAAGCTAAACTATTAGTGATTTTCCATACAAAATCCGGCCCTGATGGTGAGAAGCTCTATGGGCCTAGTAGCCCGTTGGTTTTATGAAGGTGTAAAAATTTACAAGAATTATCGCAAAACAGATATATTTAAGTACACGTGATTTCAACCTTTAGCACCTTCCTGAGAAAGCCTCGTGGCAATATTAATCTAAGTAGAACCGAATTATATAAAATATAGATTCCATATATTGAATTACGCATAAAATTAAATAAAACCTAAAGTTAAACCTAGAAAATGACACATTTAGACGTTAAAATACCTTTGTGTATATTAGAACGTATTGATTTTATAAAAATAATCATAGAAGAATTTTGAGATCTGTTTTTCTGGACCTAACATCTACAGTGGCGCCAACTGGTGAGCACAAAAACGGTAGCCCTCATTAGAATACCAGTTTCTTCGAGAAAGTTACTTAATTTAAGCTCAGGAATGCACCCTTGAAATTAACGGACTTAAAAAAACACGGTGTATATTTAACTTATATTTAAACAGTTTTTGAAGTTGAACCACCAACTACGACCAAAATCAGGGGGCCCAGGTGACAATAGTGGGTCTCATTGTTTCCCATCAAGTTTTAAGTCAGAATGTATTGGTTGTCCGCATTTTCGTTAGTCATAATTTGGTTTTTCTCAGAAACGCGTAACTTTTCAGGATTGTCTTAAAACAAACCTATAACCTAACCTATCTATTGGGTAACCTTACGAAAATCCTGAACAGTTAACGGTTTCAGAATTATGTTAATATGACAATTATTACATTATGAATTTCAATAATTATGCCAAACAAAGGGACCCCTGACGATAGTACATCGAGAAACGCCAAACGAAACAAAAAAAAAATTGTAATGTATATCCATACATTATTTAAGTTTCGTTTCTCGTTTTCTATCAACTATTGTTATCTTGGCTAGGCCCCCAGATCCCAGATCCTTAAAATATTTCGAGATTTATTACGACGTCTTACACGATATAGCGGCTGCTGACGCAATGGCCAGCGCCTTGACGTCGCTCACGGCGTTTATGCCGACGTCAAGCATGCAGCGCCAAATAAGCATTAACTGGAGCCCGCGACCTTAAGCCGATGTGAAGAGCGACGTCACAGGGCGACATCATGAGAACTCGACGACAATCCGACGTGGGTAAAGAAGGTAGAAGGCAAAGGGGCGCAAACGCACTGTAAAAATTGTTATGTCTACTGGAAGTAGACAACGAATAAGTAGTTACTTACTTTAAATTAAATTACGACTAGTACCAGTCAGACACCACAAAAAAAATTGGGGCGCCACTGAGGCACTCAAAACTGAAAGCAACTGAAAGGCAGCGGCGGCCTGCGCAGCCTGCCGCCCCCCGCAGCCTGCCGCCCCGGGCCATGGCCCCCTTTGGCCCTAGGGTAAATACGCCCCTGCCCAGATCCTTAAAATATTTCGAGATTTATTACGTCTACCTATATATTTACATAAATACCAGAAATATGAGGGTAAATGAAATCTATATGTACCACTTGCACCATCATACGCAGTTTAACCGTTAACCCAGTGTCAAATTGTACTGGTAACCATGGTAATTCCAGGTTTAACCAGTTAACCCCGGTGTAGTGGAATGGTGCAAGTGGCGCAAAGTAGCGGAGTAACATTTAAGTCAATAATTTTTCGTAAGGGCAACGTTGACACTCTCCTCTCCCAACAAAAGTTTGTGCGATTCTATTAAGAAACTCATTTATATGCATGGTAGACGCCTAACTTGAATGATATAATTTTCTTCTACGAGGATGGATTCCGAATGTTTGGTAATGGATACGACCCGACGTTCAGAGTTTCGAATAAGCTAAGTATATAGGATTATATGTAACAAATAAGTCTTGCCAAAAAAAGGGTGACTTAATACTTCTTCGTGTAAAACTAACCAGTCAATTCGAACAACGTGGTAATTACTATATACGAGAACAATACGAGATCTAATAGATACGTTATAATTTAGTTTAGTCGAGAAACCAATTATCATTTCACACTACAATTATTGTGACGTTTTGGGATACGAGAACAATACGAGATCTAATAGATACGTTATAATTTAGTTTAGTCGAGAAACCAATTATCATTTCACGCTACAATTATTGTGACATTTTGGGATACGAGAACAATACGAGATCTAATAGATACGTTATAATTTAGTTTAGTCGAGAAACCAATTATCATTTCACGCTACAATTATTGTGACATTTTGGGATACGAGAACAATACGAGATCTAATAGATACGTTATAATTTAGTTTAGTCGAGAAACCAATTATCGTTTCACGCTACAATTATTGTGACGTTTTGGGATATCCATTAGATGTCTAGCAAATCATAAAGAGATCGGTCAAGAGGACATTCGGAATCGCGGAAATGTGAAATTTGACATGACTTCGTTATCGTTTCTGTTTCATATAGATATCAACTAGAGTTGATATCTAGATCATAGTTCGAATTGGCCCATTAGGCTGTTACCGTTTTTAAAGAGTGCCTAAACGAAGTGTTCGTTTCAGTTTCATATCGCAGCATGTTGGTCGTCAATGATGTCGTCCTACAGAACGACTGGGTGCCTAGCCAAGGTGCCAAACGTTTGCGCTTTAGCGAACTAAACGCTAATGTCTCTCCATTGCACTAGGAAATATGGAAGAGTGATAGAGAGGGATCACCGTTCCGCTCGCTACGGCGCAAACGATTTTCATCTTGGCTAGGCTCTCTGAACTATAACGTAAAAGTCATCCTAGCCTTGAATTAATAATTTGAGAGTTCAATTTGAATCATTTCTCAATTATTAAAATGGTTTATATAAATCAGATTCCTGGAAAATTCGAGTGCTCTAAGGAGCACTCGGATAAGTCCTTAAGTCCTTAGGATAAATCTTTATAGGAATTTATCTTTAATCTTATTAATATCCATCTTAATGCGGATTATATTGATCTACTTCTTAGGAGTATTTAAGGAGCTTAGGCTGTTCTCGTATCGCTGCGGCGTAAGATTAAGGTTTTTAGGGTTCCGTACCCAAAGGGTAAAAACGGTACCCTATATATTACTAAAGTCTTATTAATAGGATAAACAGAATAAAATAAATATATAAGTGGGGGCTCCCATACAACAAACGTGATTTTTTTGCACTTGGCCGGTTTTTTATTTTTACAATTTAATTGTAATCAACTTTTCGTTTCTGAAGGAGTTTTGAGACGCAAGGGGTTTTTAAGTTTTCTTTTTTAATGCAATTAATCGATACCAAATAAATTGTGTGATACATTATTGTTACGGAACACGTGGTTTTGAAGAGAAAGTTTTTTTTAGTCTGAATTTTAATTAGTAGATCTACAGTTTGTACCTACTTCACCAAACACTACACAACGTTACCAGGCCTAAAACATTAAAATAACTTTACAAAGAAAACCTATACATACATACTGTTTATCTTCTTAATAGGTTAGGCAAAAAGTGTACGTACTTAAATGTTTATTTCAAAGTATAAAATTAAAATAAAATAAAAACCCGAAAGTACTTAACAATAAGTTACTAACAACAAGTTTGGGAACAAATCCAAATTATTTTATTAAATATTTTGATTTGTTATTTTTAAGTAGTGACACTACTATATACACTACTACTACTACTACACTACTACTATTACACACTACTACTACACTACTATATATATATATATATACACTATATATATTTTATTTCTTTAATGTATGACATCTATTACAGTTTTTAATAAGTTACTAATTTACTGGTACCTGGTACTGTATTTCGCAGGTATCAAGTAAGTAGCAAACTACTTATATCTTATACTCGTAGGTACATATAGTATCCACACTGAGAACATGCATGAGAAATATTATGTTTGTTCATTAAACATGTTCAACAACAACAAATTATTGTGCGGCCTGTGACGTCACAGACCGTGCGCTTTTTGTATCAGGCCGTATTTAATCGCGGTTTTATTTTCGCACTGTAAATTTTTGGGGTACCATAAACAGCAGGTTTATTATAAACAAATTTATTTCACAAGAAGCAGAATCGATTGACATCTTCCAGAAAATTAGTTCATGCCTGATACTAATTACAATTACGTAAGACCGTAAGTATTAGTTAGTGCCTAATCTATGGGAGCATATATCCAAGAACTTTGTCTATCCAATTTCTTACTGACGATATAAGTTTAATAATAATAATAATTTATTTTTACAATTTACAAATAAACAAAAAATACAGTGAAAAATACTAAAACTTACAACCTAAAACAATGAAATAAAACATTTACAAACTTATGGACTAAAGATGGCCGTTCTCGGACCGGTGCAGTTTTCGCCAATGTTTGTTAAATTCGTCACTGTAGTCTTTAGCTACCAGTGACAGAATTTCATTGTTAGAGGCTAGCAGTCTCGCCCGGAAGGCAGCCGACCTGGCTCTCAGAATGGCGAAGAAGTCAGGGACTCTCGCGTCCGCAAACATGCCTTTCGCACTGCAGAAATAATAGTATGTACCTATATATATAATTTTGAATATAGGTAGACCAAGACTCATGGAGTTCGGTCACGGTGGGAATACGTCGCGAGCCGCACGGTTAATTGTGCACCAGAGTTAGCCAGCAATAAGTATAAGGTTAGCATACCCAGGTGCCTCTGTTGTCGCATGTTCGCCGAAATTAATGCAAATCCCACCTGCAAGTTAGCGCTGCCAGCTGTGCCGTGGCTTGATTTCTGGCCGTAACTTTAAGTACACTAAGCCTTTAATTTAGGTAGTTTGTTACACAACACTGCTCCACTCTGATTTTTGTGCAGGTATAAACTGGGTGGATTATATTCGTATGTCAAAATAAATAGGTAGAGTCATTTTAAGCTCTGCGCCGATTTTGACGTGGAAATATGAATGACGTATAGAAATTCGACTTTATGATAACACATTCACGTTCTGTGCAGAGTTAGCTTAGTCTAACTGTAGAAGGACTACAGACAGAACGGTATAAATATGTGTAACTAAAACTACACTTACCCAGTAGCTGGCGAACAAATAGGCAAATGCAAACATCATCACAATTAACTCAAATAACAAGAAGCATCAAGCTGCAGGAATCGACGAGTAAATAAAGCAAGTTTGTTAGCGACAAATCGGAAATTGTATCCGCAACTATTTGGGCGTTAAACTTTGCCAATATCCTCGGCTATGATCACTTCTATTAGTTCTCGCCTGGATCTCACGCTCTCACGTGGAATTCTATTTCAAAAGCATGCATTTTAAGCCAGGTTGAAAAGCAGGTTTATTATTTTTTTATTATGAAATCGGTATATAATATATATTTTGATGCAGCGTTACTGCTACAACATTGCAGCAGTGGGAAATGTGCAATGTAAATTTTCTTGATAAAATGAACGTTCTTATTGCGATAGCAAAAGGCAACGATATCAACGTAATTTACCAAGGAAATTGATATTGTGGTTACCCATTTGCCGCCACTGCAACGTTGCACTATTATAGCAATGCTGCTGCTGCCGCAATTGGGATGTAACATTTATTCATACATGTTATATGGAGCTGTGGCAATTTGACCGCAAACTTATTTATGTACTCAGTACTGATAATAGAATAAAGGTGAAAGACACCGCAAATTACATTATACATTTTTCCAGCGCAGCATTTTCTCAATAAACTAACTTGCTTTTCTTCATGATTCACCTTCTGTTACGTACTTGGAACTTAATACTTATTAAATATGTCTGCGCCTGATTCAATCGAATCACTTTAAGTCGATTCATAAGAAGAATAGATGAGCTCATTCAGCGCTCCATTGTGATTATGCAAAGGACTTCTAATCCGACACCGTACCCCGCAGTCAAATGCCGTTGTCCGAGAGAATTTATACTTCGCCCCCAATCACTTCAGAAGGGCAGAAAAAGATTAGATTTTCTCTCATTTGAAGTAGAACGTGACTGGCAATGGAAAGTGATGAAGAGATTGTTATGAGTAATACCTACAAGAGGTTCCTAGCTATGATGTTCGTTATCCCTGTACGTGTTTTGAACAAATTATTTCCGTTACCTCGGGGATCTATAGATACAGAAATTAATACAGCGGGGAGCTGCTAATCTGAAAGAAATATTTCTTGGATTTTTATTACGCCGCACGTGCCGTCCATATATTTGGGCTGTGTGTTTTAAGTGCTGAAGAAATCTTTCGCGCAGTCATGTTTGGCAACTTCTGGCTCGAAGGTTTCTATTCTAAGGATTTTGCTCGGGGCCCCTGTAATAATATTTTTGTAAAGATCCCAGCCCGTTAACCCCTATTGTACAAATATTAGTCCGGGTGCTTTCACACGTTGTTTTCTTAGAGGTCATTGTTTGGTTCGCATGTTTTTTCTAGTCTGTTTGGCCAAGCGCTGGGGATTTACTATTAAGCTTATTAGTTATCAGGTCTCATTTAAATTTTTATAATGCTGTAAAAACTGGACAAAATTAGGAATATCTAATTTATTTTTATGCATTTATTATTGGCACCTAAATCATAGCTACCTATATAAAAACCTGACTTATTTTTTTTCGTTTTACGGCCGCCGTCGAAGCACGTAGATAATCAGGTTCCAATAATCATATTCGCCAAAAAGACATAATGACAACTAGCTTGCGAAATATTAAAACAAAACCAATCGAATGTCCAAAGCACATTTCAATCAAATGTTACCTGAATACTGCATGTGGTTGTGGAAGGTTGTGTTTCGCGATAAAGGTAAGCATAATGAACAAAGCCTTGATATTGTGCTTATAAGCTTTAGATCTTATTTAAATATGCAAGTACGTGACGTGAGTAAGTACGTGGGATGAATTTTAATTTCAATCTACATAACCAAGACTATTCACACTTGTTAATAATCTGCGCCGCGGATTTCCAGTATTGTATACTTAGGTTAAATAGGTATGTAAGTTAAATTATACTCACATGGTAGTATTTTAATTATATAACTGGAAACTTGGTTGTAAGTTACTTATTAGGATGTTGATTAATCGATACATTTTATAAGTAAATATTGTTGTTATTGAATTGTTGATTGGTATCATATTGGTTTGTACTTACATTAATGCCAGTTTACAATATAATCATGTTTTTAAGTTAAGGAAACATATATATTATGAAACATGAATACTGTCTCTTTAACTAGGTACCTATTTACTAATCTCTTTAAATAGGGGGATGCGTGCTTCTGGAATACTCGTACGATTTTACAAAATCAAATACCTACCTATAAATATATTACTTAATGATTAAATTTGGGTTACTTCAAGATAAACAGAATTCAAGGCTCACAGCAGTGTAATATGCTTATTAGTAGAGGGGCGTTCATAGTAAAATACATTTATTCTACTTTACCTGATAAGTATTGTTATTATAAATAAATAAATAATTTCTTTATTCAGACACGGTGTTCCAAATTTGTTAGTTTGTTACTTAAAAGCTAGGTTATTTATACTAAAACTATTTTTATTACACACTACCTTAATTTAAAAAATATATATCCCCTGAATGGGGGTTTATAAGTGAGGATATCCAGTGTCTTTGAAAAAGACTATCTGCCCTGTCCGCTAACATATTTAGTATGCGTGTATTATCGGGATTTGAACCCGAGACTGGCAGCTTCGTAGACTCGATAAAGCTATCGATGTTGTCACTTACTGTTTTTTTCAGATATTAATTTGTTTGTTTATTTTACGCTTTATAAACGCTAATAAAAAAAACAAGCGCCGTTGATAACGCATGTCCCAGTAACCTACACTCGATACCTAATCGCGTAATTTGACACAGTGCCCTATTATCATTACTATAATTGTAAATTACAAAACGTATACGTAAACCTTTATATATCGGTTACGATACAAATACGAATAGCAAAACACGCGATATTTGCAATATTGTTTCACTGGCTTTCAAACTCTCCCAAAAGTTGCGGATGAAAATTTTGGGACATGGCTTAATCAAAATTGTTAGTTCAGAGCCAAATTTCAGTTGAATTTTGACTGAAAATTATCACGCGTTGAAGCTAATATAGTACATTTAACATTGATTCTGACATTACGGACTAGCTATGGTATGTTTAGCAGTCATTAACGGGTCTAACGCGAATAAATTTCATTATTTTACCTTTTTTCTAATGTTTATTTAAACGTTAGTTAAGGAAATTTTGAATGAATTTCATATTTATCTAGTTAATCTATTTATTTTAATTAAACTTAATTAACTATTTTTACAACATTGGCTTTATTCATTTTAACAAAAATAAATAGGTATAGTCCGACCAGAAATAGTAGAAAATAAATGAGGGCGCCACTTCCTTCCTACGTAAGTGTCACATTTTTGACGTAAAATGCTTAAACATCATGACAACAATTTAGTATGGAATATTTTTAGTTCCATTTTATTTAATTTTTACTATTTTATGTCGCACTATACATTAAGTAAGTAATAAATATTATGATTAAAACTACCAATGAAAATTAAACTTTAGACTGA
This sequence comes from Cydia strobilella, assembly GCF_947568885.1. Taxonomy (NCBI): domain Eukaryota; kingdom Metazoa; phylum Arthropoda; class Insecta; order Lepidoptera; family Tortricidae; genus Cydia; species Cydia strobilella. The sequence goes on from NC_086048.1 coordinate 8,736,244, forward strand.
CTGACGGCTGACTGGTAGAGAATGCCATTAGGCATTAAGTCCACCATTTGTACATAATTTTGATCTTTTGTGCAATAAAGTTTAAATAAATAAATAAACTTGAAATATAACAGGTATATTCAATTCAATACATTTATTTCATGTAACAAAGACACATTTTATTAGTAACACTTACAAGACTAAGGTATAACTCAATAAATTTAATTGTCTAAAATATCACCCAAACTACAAAGTAAATATTAATTAGATGTATTATCTAGAACAAATTAAATTATTTTCAGAAAAAATTTTAATACATTTATTTACATACAAAATATATACAGTGGTACTACGTAAACGAAATTAATAACTAGCTTAAATCTAAAATAGGCCCTTGAGGCATTGTACCAAGGATGCTGGCGGCATTTCCCCGCTGTATCGCAATGCTGATACGTTGTGCGAGAAAGCCGCCAGCTCTTCGGTCACCAGTTACGTCAACCTGTTTGTTTTTATTTCAAGTAGAAACACTACTATATAAATTATAAACTGAAATAAATGTCATATACCAAGACAAGAACAAGGCCTCCAGTGTCCCGTTCCACGCTGGAATCGAACCAGCGTCGTCTGCTATCGCGGCAGGACGTGCCTGTGCCATTCGGCCACCAAGGGGCACGGCGGCATAGGTCGAATTTTTCCAAGTATATGCATTTCTTACTGAAGGCTTATAGCGCCCCCTGGGGCACTGGAGGCCATCGATGCGGAGCTTAATGCGGATGCGGATGTGGAACAGGTAATTGTGCTAGGTAATTTCGTAATTAGCCAATAGAAGTCTTGTTTCGTTTTTGTGATTCGTCTATCGAGCACAGCCTATGACGGATAGCGACAAGAAGTGAAAATTTCGTTTTATTTGCACTTTAGTATAGTAATGCGATTGTGGGGCACCTATATTATTGTTCAAATACTAAGTTTCGTTTTTTTTAAAATAAAAATTACTAAAGTGTAATATTTGACGTTTTTTATGTGCCTAATCTCGACATCCGCATCCGCGGATGTGAGCCCTTAAAAATCCGCATCTGCATCCGCATCAGCGGATGTCAAAAAATTGGCATCTGCAACATCCCTGGTAACTAAGTTAATGGTCCGCGACGCTTGCCGTGACTGGTGACGTCACATTAATCACACTACTGCGAAAAATGAGCCTCTGCTAATGCTTCATTATCTGTGTGTGCGTCCCGTCCACCTGGAGGTTTCGTTACTGATTGTTGTCATCCGTCGCTTATACGATATGACCCCATTTCATAATATGACAATTGACAGAGGACAATTTGTCTTGCATTTCTGGGTTATTTATATTGAGCAATCCCTGAAGAATCTTTAGTCTATTGTCCTGGTAGTAAAGTTTTTTTGGGCATTTGGCTTGGAATTAATTGCTGTAAGGAAACATTGCGGTAACTGCAGCCGCAATTAAAAATTCTCCTAAGAGCAAAAGTTTTTTTAAATTATAATATAACTTATGAAATAAAACTATGAAAACGGATTATATCGCGTATATTCATGCGTGTAGTCATAGTTTTATTTCATGAGTAACTATCGCGGTAACCGAAGACAATATTATATAATATAACTTATTATAATAAACATGTAGGTTACCTACATGTTTATTGTTCATATATTACTAGTAAATATTGTACTTACTTAAACAGACGAAACTTTTCTCAAACAAGGGGGCCGATTCTGTTTAACAATTTGATATGATTTTGGTCTTGTTTTGATACGACCTTGACGATCGTCATGTGAATGGCATCCTACGCACGACTTTCATTGCATTTCGCTCGCATGTACCAATCAGCGTGAGCGATCTTCAAGATCAAAACCGTAACAAACTGTTAAATTGGAATCATGTTCCCGGTTTTTATACTTTTGTTGGTAGATACTTTTTCAATTTGACTCATATTGTGCAGAATATGAGGCGAGACCTTCCTAATAACAGTTTGTTACGCCGCCTGTTATTGATCGTTGTCATTTGTCGCGACTAGCGTGCCAATAATGGCCGTTATTTTTAATTTCTAGCGTATATATGTGAGCGTTTCCGCTTTAATTAAGTTTGTGTCCTATCCTATAAAACTATAACTCCTGTTGGTAGATTTTTTTTCGCAGACCGACAGACAGAGATTTAGGTATCATTGATATGTCGTAAATTTTATCACTACATATTATAAAACCTAAGTCCCCCACCGCGTCTGTCTGGTTTGTATGTTCGCGATAAACTCAAAAACTACTGAACGGATTTTCATGCGGTTTTCACCTTTCAATATTCTTGAGGAAGGTTTACATGTATAATTTGTTAAGGTTTTGTGTAAATTGATTGCACTACCCGTGCGAAGCCGCAACGGGTCGCTAGTCAACAATAGAAAATACATGCAAATACCACAGTTGACACTTCGACTGAAATTGAATTACGGTATAACTTATTGCACCTATAGATATAAGGTCAACCAAAGGTCACGTCATGATGTTGTTTCAACGCTATTGTACGATTATACTTGTTTTCTTTTGCCTCTTAATTGCCTGGCTACAGTTATCAGAGTCATAAACCTTTACTCACAAGTAACACGAGGCAGCGTGATATAGGGTACGGTCTTAATATAAAAATAATATTTTTAATATTACCGTGAAACTAGCCAACTTTGCCTTTTCCTTTACCGAAAAGCGACTGGTAAATATAAAATGATATTTCTTAAATAAGTTCCCAAAAACTCATTGGTACGAGCCGGGGTTTAAACCCGCGACCTCCGAAACCTTCTAAATCTTGCTACATTAATGAAAAGTTATAAAAATACTTCCATTGTCTCACCTGCACAACCGCGCTTCCATCCGAAGTTGTATAAGAATTTTAATAAAATTGTTCGAGGTAACGATAAGCCATGCTAACGAATTTTTTCGAGTGAATTTAAGCCTCTAAGAAAATGAATTGTATTATAAATCTATTTATATGAAAATAAAATAACAATAGGCAGGTACTATCTCTTGGTCGCAAAATCGTCTGCGTAGAATTCATAATATTTCCCGTTCCAATATTCACTCCTATTCGACTCCCTTATATTTAAGAAAACATGGATGAGATTATTTAGGCACTAGCTGTTGCCCGCGACTTCGTACGCGTGGATTTGTATGTTGGACAATGTTGGTGGTTATATATTCTACATGAACATAGAACATTATGCAGCAAAAGATAGCAGTAGGGACGGTTGATCATTTGTTAATAATTATTCAAAGCATGAGATTTGTCTATCACAACCTACGAAGTTTCAAGTCCCTAACTGAAAAAAAATGTTCTCGTATAATCCCTCTTAACCCCCTTAGAAGATTTTCAAGTCCACTATTTAAAAAAAAAGTTCGCTCCCGATGCAAACTTTCAACCCATTTTAACTCCCTTAGGCCCACTTGCACAATTCCACTATTCCGGGGTTAACCGGTTAATCCTGGAGTTACCATGGTTACCAGTACAATTTGAAATTGGGTTAACGGTTTAACCGGTTAACACTGGGTTAGTGGAATGGTGCAAGTGGCGCTTAGGGAATAAATTTCTAAAAACGCTGAAATCACTTTTCTTGGTTTCTGTTATTGTGTCTTTACGACATTTCAAGTTCACTATTTACATACTTATAAAAAATTTCGTTCCCGATGCAAACTTTCAACCCTTTTTACACCAACTTATGGAATTAAATTTCAAAAACAGTAATATCAGTTTTTGTCTATTTTAATATAATGCCCTTATACCAAGTTTCATCTTCTATCCCCTTTTTAATCCCCTTTGGGGCTGAATTATCAAGAACGTTGAAATAACTTTTATGTAAAACTACAAATAAACTTAAAAGTAAGGCTTTATAAATAAAAAACGTCCCCCAAGTCACTGCCAATGGGCAGTGTGCCCAGAAGACTGGCCGCATTGCCACGTTGAATGGCAATGCTTATCCTTTGGGCAAAATACTGGCCAGCCCTCTGGTCACCTGTGGCGTCTATAAGGCGCGACGCTAGGTCCTTGTAGAGCCGACGCGCGCTTGGTCTTATGTAATAATAATCTTACTTTTATGTAATCATTATGCTTTTCTAAGAAATTTTTAGTTTTAAAACATTTGTAATGGACTGAAATAGATGTCATATATTAAAGAAATAGTGACGAAGCCCTCCTGTGGTGAAGGCCGGAATCGAACCGGCGTCTTTAGCAATCCGGGCTAAGGCCTTGAACCCCTTGGCCACCCCGCCACGGCGGAACCCGTCCTAATTTCTCGACTATATGCCATCTTACTAAGAATAGGCGTCTTTGACCAACTCTAAAGGCAAGCAGTACGCGTTTGCACCTCCTATACGAATTCCTTACTGAATTACGATATAGCTAGAGACACTGGTACTGCCATCTATACACAACTTTGGGAACACATCAAATTATTTTATTAAATATTTTGATTTGGGTTTTTAAGTAGTCACACTACTATATATAAATATATAATTTGATTTGTTTCCAAAGTTGTGCATTTGTATTGGATTCAAACTTCCACTTGGACTTTTTGTGAGTCTAAACAATTAAATTATTTCTTAATACAGTTGCTCAAAAAGTACTACTTTACGTAGCTGTTTAGCGTGCGGAAAGCTGGTTTTCGCGAACTAGTGCTTTTTACTTTTCCAATTTTTTTAAATTTATTTTTGTTCCAATTCATGACTACTTATTGATGAGTGTTAATATTAGTTTCCTTTAAACGTCGTAATCAACATAAAAACCTACTATTAATGTAAGAATACGAAAATAGCTATTTATGCAACAAGAGCGGAAATCATCTTTACGCACGTGTATCATACAATGTTTTATAAAATTGAAAACAAAAAGCACTAGTGCGGAAAAGTGTTCTTTTCCGCACTAGTGCGAGAAAGTAGCACCATATGTACTGTAAAAAAAGTTGAAAACAAAAAGCACTAGTGCGGAAAAGTAGTACTTTCCGCATGATATGGCTCCGTAGGAAACGCACTTTTCGAGCACATGCATTGTAATGTAAATATACACATTTTTTAATATTTTATTACTTACCTCTTCATCATTATAACACGTCTATTTTTTTTATATATTGAATATTAAAAAACCGTTCTTAATAACCTTATTTCATTCTAAGTTTTGTTGTACTTACTAACACTATATGGATCAAAATGATTCGAATTAAATAAATAATTGAATTGAATTGAATAAGTTGTCTGAATGGAACGGAACGCCTGTCAAAGAAGATGCGTTTTTTTCTTTCTGCTTTAAGTTTCCAAAACAATCGTACATTTATAAAAACATTCGATATTGTTTTTATAAATGTACGATACACTAATAATCGCAATTAACGATATTTGGGTAATAATAGTACAATGTTTTATATTTACAATTGTTTCTGTCTTATAGAACATGCATTAAAAAAAAACTCATTGAAGTGGGTTCAATAATAATAACACCCAGCTACAAAAACACCTCTTCATAATGTCAATCTCAATGATATCACAGAATTAATAATATAAAAGTTTCGAATTCCTTACTTGTTGTTTTCTGTGAGGCTTCGGTGAAAACTCGTTTCACTGGAATTTTTCACAAAAAACTAGTTTTCGCAAAGTGCCTTGGTGAAAATGAAAACTAGTTCTGACCAATTGTAAAAAAATATTTCAACTCTCAACTCACAAAACTAGGTTTATTAGACGATGCATGTAACACAAAAGAAAAACTCTTTTATAAATAAGTATCGGTTGTGGCGCTCGCCGGCCATTGCCGCGGCACGCTCGCTTTACTGGCTCGGCTTCACGCGCTGGGTTGTGGCGCTCGCCGGCCATTGCCGCGGCACGCTCGCTTTACTGGCTCGGCTTCACGCGCTGGGTTGTGGCGCTCGCCGGCCATTGCCGCGGCACGCTCGCTTTACTGGCTCGGCTTCACGCGCTGTTTGGTCACGGGTAACCAACACCAGTACTCGTTTTGACTGAAAAATCCGTTAAAACTAGTTTTCTTCAAGTACTTACGGAAAACTAGTTTTAAATACCTAGTGAAAATGCGTTTTAACTAAAAACGGGTTTTTACGGTGACATACACATGAAATCAATGAACTCGCTTAATCTTTCAGAAATGAAAAGGTACAGTTATCAAATACATTCTAATTATAAACACATCCTGATGTTGTTTTTATGCCAGATCAATAACAATTGTGACAAATAGTCTGGGTCAACAGAGGCCGACCCTTGTCCAATCGTACCTATAGTACTCGTTGGTTATTCGTCGCCTTCCGGCCACTTGACCTTAGATAGACGCTGTTGCTATGTGCAGTGCACGAGTACTGCTACTTGTTTCACAAATCTTTTCTTTTAGCTGTAAGCTCAATCTAACATAAATTGATATCGAGATACATAACTACTGTGCGTAATCAGAGATCTAAGTCATACTGGCTTGCCTGAAGTTAAGTGATTAAGAAGAATTGAGTATTGTGAATGACATAGCCCTGTCGACAACGATTTACCACTGGGGGGCATCGTATGTGGTTGATGATATCTGAGATATCTTTATTGACAAATTATGGACCTTACCGTTTAAGCAAGAAGATTTAAAATGTTGAGTGCCTGCTTATGCATGTTTTGAGTGCCCTACTCAAGCATGCTCCATTTCCCAAGTCATGAGTTCACTTGTACTGACTTATTTATTTATACTTTATTGCAGAAACATATACCTACAAATGTACAAATGGCGAACTTAATGACAAATAGGCATTCTCTACCAGCTGACCATTGGGTCATGCATAGACAATACATAATACCTATTTCAATAACTTACAAGAAGACATAATATAAAATATGGTTAAACAATATTACTTATTTACTAGATTTACTAGTAGGTAATATGCTCACTAATGATAAGCTAATACATAATACTACATACATACAAGAAAATTATAATGTAAAACTCAAGGGATTCGCGAAACAATCCAAAGATTCGCCGTTGGCGGCTCGGCTCACTGCACTGGCTGTTGTGATGCTGTAGGTAATTGTAATTGCAACGTGATATGGCATTTTAGTCCGAAATATTAGTCGAGTTACAGTTAAGTCTCTCAATATAAGAAGATGCGAATGGATTGAAATTACACTCACTCAGATAAAAATTAAGTCTACACACACAAATCTTTATACGACTCGATACTTATTGTAATATCTAAACAAAGCTTTTAAACTGACTTTTAAGGTAATTTGGTATCAAGCTTTCAGTGCATATTAGATTATTCTAGCTGTGTATTATTTAGATCAATAGGTACTTAGTTAAGTAGTATGAGGAACTAACACCTAATTAAATCTAATGATACCTAATGTGAAACAGATAAGAGCTAAGTTTAATAAAATAACATAAGTAAGGACTTAATTACAAGTGAGAAATGTAAAAGACAAAAATAGCTAACGATAAATAACATTATTATTAGATGACAGACGTTTCTCTCCAAGTCTAGCCACTCAGCAACAGCGATAAATCAGGAGACGTTTAGACAGTGTTATCAAACATAATTATAATTGTTGTTTTGTAAACTTTATCGATGTAAACAAGTTTTAAGTAACTCCGTACTATGGACCTTCGGGAACTATTTTTAGGCCCGCGGGGAGATGCTTGATCCATTGAACAGTTGTTAGTTAGACCGAGCGACCGTGCAGTGCTGAAGCAACCAAAATCAGCCGAAAATGAATTCGTTACAATATGTGGGTAATTTTTTTAATACACGCACTTTTAAATTTCTAATTTAGAATTTTTAAAGTTAGTTTGTAATATGTGACATTAAGGAAAAGCTTTTTGTAAGTTAGCTATTAAGAAGGAAGCTTTTTGGGACCATACCTATTATACTATTACTTTATGCATACCTATTTAATAACGTGTATCTAATGCTTTTTTTTGTTTTGTTTCAGTTGTTTATTATAGTGGTATTATTAGGAAATAATTTATTGGCACTAGCGCAAGATGAAACGGGGCTATTCAGGTTGTCCGACTCAGTTAATAAATGCAGCCATCTCCTGTCGCAGATGATAGCGAACTTATGCAATAACATCTACAAAATTGTGAAGAGAGATACACGGTCGTCGATAATGATAGGTAAGAAAAGCTTGTATTTATCTTTCATAAATCGGGAGCGCGTTAAAGGCCACTTTGTGCTTTGGCGGGCGTCTTAGTTCCCATCTCCCAATAGCTTTATTCGAGGGTTTGTTTGAAATTATTGCTTGATAATACTGTAATAGATTTCCTTACCATTTTCGGTTATCGGGTGTCTACCCGATCGGGGTTCTCCAGATCTTAACTAAATATCCGATAATGCTGACAATATACAACCACAACTCTTCAAAAAGCGTCCACAAAAGTAGGTAGTTGGTTGGAGCTGGAATTATGATATGACCGGTTGTAAGCTGAGCTTTTTAAAGATAGGTAAATGACAATAACTAAAAAATTAAAAATCTATAAATGTTTATCCAGAACAAAACTAACCTACAAACGTTTTACATAACTAAGATCGTGTTCCTATATCTATATAAAGATTGCACGCTAATGACCACACAAAAACATTACTTCGTGTACAGCTGTACACTAGACATGAAAATCTCAGTACTTTTTTGAAGAATTCTTATCTATTAGGTACTCTTGTCCTGCGTTTGTATTTCCATTCATTTATTGTTCGTCCCCATTTCGTCCCATTCGTCTTTCTCTAAACCCATAGTGAGAGCTAGCTAGGTGTGTAATGACGAAGTTTTAGTAGGTCTTTGAATGGCTTTGCTCGGAGGAAGCCACTGAAAGTACATTGCCCAGACGATAGCATGCCATTCACACTCATTTACCTACCTTTATCATCTACTACTCACTACATTCAGTTGCCAGAAAGATAATTCAATAATCCTTCAACTCGGCATGACCTGGGAATGCCCGTTTTGTTATTTTGAGTAGGTACATTTTATGACAATATACCAATCATACGAGTACAAGGCGTTTTCGATGCAATAACCTAATGATAAGTAATGAACGTTTAATATTCAATTATTTGTTAAGTAGGTATTTTACAATAGTGTAGTTGTAAACGTGAGTTGCAGTTTAGGCAGTTTAATCAGTAGGTAAACAATAACAATATCAATTTAATAAATATTTATTGTAATAAGCAACACATTTAATACAGACAAAAGGTATGTACTATCGCCCCGAATCTTGCGATTCGCACAAGAGGTGCAACTGTAAAACTGAGTCTTGATAATGAAATGTAGGTTTATATAGTGAAAATAATTAATCGATCCAACAGGGATAACTATCTATATGTGTAATAACATGGAGGCGTATGAGACAACTTTCATATCTCCCTACCATAACTCTAGCAGGTAATCCCAATCTGTTTTCGAAGGTTGCCCGGACCTTGCAAAACTTTCTTATTCTACCCACACGTCTACTTATACCTGTGCCTGGGACCACTTTATATTATAATATCCTACTTTACTTTGACATTTCTATACCCTCTCCTTATTTAACCAAAATATGGAAATTAGGGCTTTACCGCCTTTCATATCAAGCCTACCTAAAAGTAACGGAATATTTCAATCACTATTTCGGAAATTAAACAATTCACGCATCAAGTGACATGTTAAATTAAATCCTATACAAATATAGAGGTCAGATTAGGGTGGCGCTGGCGTTCCGCTGACTGGTTCTCGGGATAGCTATATTTCAACGGTTGCACAATCGGCAAAGTTTGCGGGACAGAAAAAGGTCGCTGAGTGCAAACTAAAGAATGGAGAGCTAGCTAGATTCAACGCCTTCTTTTTGGTGTAGAATGCTGGATTGGCATTGTGAATAATATTGTGATTTAAAGTATTGTGGTATCAGCTTATCTTTCTCTTTGTGTTGGGATTGAGTAATAAATAACGTGGCTATCTAGTGATATTCTTCCTAAAGTTATTTTTAAGTACAATTAGGTATTACAATAAAATTGAGTATTTAAGTAATAAAATATAAAGCTTAAAAACATGTTGAATGCTGATCAATGTTTTATTAATTAACGTGGTAGTTAATAGTGATATTACAGTCATGATGTTATAGCCCGAAAAAAGGAGGTGCATGTAATCTTTACGCGCGATTGAAGTAAAACTTATTTGACGATGACGTTTATCGCTATGTTGGCACTTTGACGTGTGTCCTATTGTGCGTGTGTCACTACTAAGCGTTACTTCCGTCAGAAATAAAATTTGAGTTAGGTACCCTCTAGTCATAGTCGCGCCTAAAGACGTTTTAATTCAACAAGAAATTGTAGAAATTAAAAACTGGCAATACATGTTGTCCCTTTCAAATCAATCTAAGAAAACGGGACGACACTACAGTATTGCCACTTTTTAATTTCTAAAATTTCTTGTCGGACTGTACGTGCGTTACAAATAACTATAGGTATGGAAATGAATACCTAGTTACCTTTTTCTCAGTGAAGGTATATTTACCCACAGATAAGCTAGTCCCAGAAGACCTTCACGATCACGTAAAGCGCGCGCGGCTGAAGCAGTGGCGGCGCGTGCGGCGGCAGGTGGCCAAGGAGTGCTGCGAGCAGCCGTGCACGGTCAGCACCTTACTCTCGTACTGCCCTGCGGAGTCGGAGGTAGTCAAAGAGCATCCTGACATATTTGACTGATTGTAAGAAGAATGGTGCAAATGGCCCTGCACGGTCAATGCTGTATTAATCCGAAGACAAGCACTGGAGATAACCCTGAAATATTTTGCTCGCTGTATGACAAGTGGTGTTACAATGAGCAACACTGATGGACTGCTCTCGGCAGATGTGCTAGTAGTAAATGAGCACCTTGACATATTTGACTGACTGTACGAAAAATGTTGATGTATTGTTACCCCGATGACATACAATACAAGTATGGAATAAAATCCCTGGTCAACTGTGTCCATTGTGAGATAAATACTGCATCGCTAATAGTACAAATTCTTTAAGTAATATATGCGTGCGTGGTCTAAAAATGTTGTTTAATCGATTATATACCTACCTACATATAGATAGATCTAAATATAAATCATATTGATACAATTACATAATATGTTTATTTGGAACGTCTATCAAAACATACCTACATACTATACATATGTACATGTTGCTCAATAAATTATCTGCAGCCTCAAGTATTAATTTAATTTTAATCAATTTACTTTTTTATTCTACCCAGGGGGGCTAGCCAAGTGATAACCGTTTGTATAAAACGCCAAACGAAAATGATCATGTTACTTTTCGTTACATCTGCCATACCGATACATTTTTAGTTGCTCAAGGTTGTAACGTAACACATACAACCCTACATATAACCCTACTTACAATTAGTAAATAAACTAGCGATCCGCCCCGGCTTCGCCCACCAATTATACAAAATAAGAAAAAATAAACTATTTATTTACAGTTACAGTCAGAAAAAGTGGTTCTGCATCACGACCCAGAAATCACCCTGTAGTTTGGGCTGTCGTTGGATAGGTCTTTCAAAACCTACCTCATCACGATAAAACCACTGAACTTTGCAGGTTTATCAGATCAGCAAGTTTCTGCAATTTCGTACCGGATTAAAGGGTAAGTTGGTAGGTACCTAGATTTATAATTCAATTCAATTCAATTATTTATTGCGTCAAGAAACAGTTCATAATATTGAAATTTTATAAGGATAGGTACTTAAGTAGGTAATTATTTTCCAGAAAACTTGCTCAATTTTTAGAATACCCTAAAGACCATATAGAACATCAAAAAACTACTTGACATGGTAGTGAATCGTTAAAATGCACCCAAATGGCAGTCGTCTCTGCAAACGTTCGCGTATTCCGGGGGAAGTTTTGAATAATGCTAATGCACCCGAAGGTGGTGCACTCGTGGACGATTTATTATTTCCTTCTGCATTCTTAGTAGTTATGAAGATGACAGTCTTGTTACTTTGAGATCGACTTGGAAAAGGTATATTGACCGACGTTTTGAATGTTTTCTAACCATAACGTAACCGTAACATATTAAGGGTTATTGACAAAATACCCGATAAATGGACTAAGATAAAACATTGGCCATTGTATCAAAGTTTCATACTACATAATATAACTTTAATATCAATCCAAAGCGTTTAAATAGGTACTCCTGTAAGTTCATGTGCGCCCAAGCCAAGCGCAACAATGTTATCAAGTAGGGAATTCTATAATAATGTTTTTGAATGTTATGTGTCCTTTTAGAGGAAAATTTAACATACCACATAAAACAACCGACGACCGAAAATGTCGTAAAGTCACGTATTCATAGCGAAGTAGGTTGCGGTTAATCCTTAGAGACTAATCTTAACAATTTTATAAAGAAGCTGCTGTATTTTTAATTAAAAAGCAGGAAAACTTTTATTTCCCAAAAACTGCATGAATGAGAGCGTTTCCTAAGCAACTTGTGTTTTAGGATAGGTATATTGAGTTCTTCTCGGTTAGGAGAAACTTTTCAGATAAGGCCAGAAGTGTGCAAATGCAATGTGTTTTTGAGGAGGTGTAGTTGAAGTATTAAAGTTGGATAGTTGATTATTCACATATTAATAGCCATGTATGAAGTGTTCCGGAATAGTGGCACGGCATGTTTTAAAGCTTGTCAATATTAGATGAAATGATACACATACACTGAAATGACACGACCAGTTTGTCAAGAATGATACGACGAGGAAGAACGATACTAAATTTTACGGTTTTCGCAAATAATCGGCTTCTTAGTAAAATAACATAAGTGTTGCGAAGTTAATTTTGATTGTTTATGGCTATGCGGTTCTCATATGCGCGTGGGAGCGCGTTTCGTCTGCTTTAATAGTAAAAAATAGTAATAACTTTTACTACAAACCATGGTGCAAGTAGTAAGTGTGATGTGGGGTTTGTGTGGTTAGTGTGGTAGGGTAGGTATGGCAAATTTTCTTAGCACTTAAGTGCGAGTATTAATATTTAAACATATATGTTTTAAATTAAGATAGGACTCACTTTTATTAACCGAGCGAAACGCGAATGAAGCTTATGCCTCACAGTTTGAGATAAATTGCGTTTGAATTGGCCGACTATCCGCTGTACGGCTGTTATTTTTTAAAGCTAGCATTTTTTAACTAATTCTCGTGAATTTTTGATATTTATTCAAATCGGTGCATTTGGACTCGTGATATCTACAGCTCACAGAGCCGCTAGTTTTATTTTGTGTCATCTACCTAATCGGAGCACGATTATTGCTCGCAAAAGCCTTTCGTTGCAATTTTCCTGTAGAAAGCACCGACTTTTCTTCACATTTACTAACTGTAGTTTAATTAGTCCCTTAGAAGGGTGTATATTCTCGTTTGCCCCAACGTTGTCGTAACTCATAATTAGTGTCGTTGTTTAGGTTACTACTTATTCTAAGTAAACTAATATCAATTAATTCACGAAATAGGCCTTCGCTGGTATAAATATCAATCTGTGGAAGATTGGACCCGATGAAACTCATGTTTTATTTATACGAGAAGATGGTTCATTATATATCATTTATTGGCGGTAAAAGCGATTGTGCTTTATTTTCTATTGGAGCTAAAAACTATTTACCTACCTACTATTTGTCTGTCTATATTTTCGTGCTCTCTCCGATAAAAAATCAGTGGATAACATTATTAGTCTTACAATACTTAAGGATGACTCACGCTAGACCGAGCCGGGGCCGGGCCGGAGCTTTCGGCGCTTGCTTTTCTATGGAAAGTGCCACGTGATCACCGATCAACCGTCATAGAAAATGACATGTCCGACGCCTCGGCCCGGGCACGGCCCGGTCTAGCGTGAGTCATCCTTTATAAAGACAAACCAACTCCTATTGTTAGTAATGTAAGACTGTGTACAAAACAACGTAAATTTTGGGGTAATACCTCAGTTACAGTAATGAATGCCAAGTTCAGGGTATTGCCAAGCAGCCGTGTGACGTAATTAAGACAAAGTATCAAATGTAAGCGTTTTGGTACTTAACTTTACTTTGTAAATTTAATTTTACGAGTAACAGAAAGGTCCACATTGTTTTTGATGGAAATCAAACCTGTTTTTTTATAACTCCTATTGTTAATGTGATAATTATTGGTATCAAATGATAGCGAATAAATTATATTTTATGAGAGTTGCAATATTAATAAAAAAATGTTTTATTGCTACTACCGAAAAAACAAATTGCACAAGAGAAAAAACAAAGTACACAATACACTTAATTGCACAAAAAACAACATAGAAAATATGCACAAAAAAATTTCAATAATTGAACAGTAAACTACATCTAAGTCTGTTTGTGGTATAGGCAATGGTAACAATCTCAGCTTTTTGCTGGAAATATACCCGGGCCAGCGCTGATTTTCAGACGGGCCCCTTTTTATTTATTTATTTTTTATAACGGTTTTGTTAATTTTTTTGCTACATCAATTCTCGCTTAAATGATCCCCATTACCCCTATCTACCCTAACATCATCCGCTGGTAGCAGTAGCGCGATTATATGATGCTGCAATTGACAGTGGATGGAAGAGAAAGCCCATACAAAAGGTTGTCGTAAAGTAACTATAACCGTGGTTTTGCTGCGTAACATAGACTGGTATCCTGCCCTTGCGGTCCCTTATCGAGAACGACTTCTTCTTTTCATCCTGTTACCCTCTGTCGGGGTACTTGTGAAATAGGGCTCCAATCCTAATATTCTTTCACTGACTCCTGTTTTGCCAAAAACCTAGTAAGTACTACTGACCATGGAAATAATCTTAGTTGTAATTGTAAGTCCTAACAAATTAATAGTAGTAAGCATAGTTAAGGATAACAAATTTTTACTCACAATTTCTTTTGCTACGTTTAATATGATTCATACCTCTTTGCATAAAGGCATGGATATTACGTCACATCTATTATTCAAATGGGGATCTGATAAGGGTCGGTACGAAATGAAATACTTACCTACTAGCGTTGTCACAGCGTCTTCAAATAGGTAGATTTATGACTTATTTTATGGATGTTGAGCTGCGTCAGATATAAATTAATAATAAAGACTGTCAAGTTCACTGTCAAATGTAACACAAAGCCACGTCCCTTATAATGTGTGTTAACGCCTCTCTGGTGTTTGAAAAAGACAGCGCTATCGATCAAATCAATGAAATATCACTTATTATCAGGCAACCCCATTATCAGGCAGGCCCATAGATACATATCTTACAGACTAACATACATAGGTACAATAATAAATAGTCTTAGAAACTAAAAATCATTTTGGCGACACAACAGCTCTTGGCGCTATGCAAACACGTAAGTATATATAGCGATATCCGCACACCGGAGAAGCCAGCAGATCCACATCTAATGTAAAGACCGCCTTACTGTCACGGTGACTGAGCTAAAATATTATCTGTAACCAATCTGTAATACCAAAGATAGATATAACTCCGTAATAGATGGATACAGTCTAAGGAAAAAACGTGCCTCGAAAATCAAGAAAATTTGATTCTCGTTCAGAGGGCGCTATAACTAGCTTTGGCTTACTGTCGTATAGATGGCGTTGACGGTTTCGTTTGTTATTTAACAATTTTAACGCATATCAGTGAAAGAACATGGGTCAAAATCATAAAATAATTAATGCAAATAAAAAAAATCATTTATCCATATTTAAATACATTTTATCGTATTTTTATAAATATTTATTTTTAGTTTTAAAGTGTGTCGACAGATGGCAGTGAATTTACTGGGGTTACAAAATTTACTATGACAGTACCGCTCTAGTATAAGTTACTCTATGGTAATACATACCTACCTGCAAACGGTCTCTTTCTGACAAATCTAGCCAAAAAGAGAGTTTTGTGTGCAATACAGCTTACATACGCATTATCTTGTCACTGGTAGCATGTAAGTTATCAATATAACATGATATAGAAACGAATCTTTTGTCAATGTGATGTGGTGTAATGGAGCCACGGCTGCGGCTTGCGTTACTTGTCACACACATTTTATATTCTATATTCCCCAGAGTATCGCAGAGAATAACAATATTTCATCGTGCTTGAACTGCGGGTCAAATGTCGCATGAGAATTTGATGATTGGAGTGATATTGATATAGTAGAGCTTATGTCAGGTGAACTTTTAAGCTTGGACTGGTGTAAAGAAGACAGTTCACCTGATATTAGTTCCACTATAACGTATGTACTTGTACTTCTTGGTAACGCACCGCTTGCGCTATCATGCACTATGTTACGCCACTTAATAGTTCAAAACATTCGTCTGGAAGCCAGGAGGGCTACGATGGTCGACTTTATAAATGATAGTATAGTTGTATAAATGATGATAAAAGTAACATTTTATCCAGTTTTTATTGATTTGTTGTCTTTTCCACTTTTGACAGCGATAGTCGTTAAATGATTTACTGCATAACATGGTCGTTGGATAATATGTCATTTGTCTACATTTCCAACTAAAACTTAGTCGATAAGTTAATTATATTTTTATAACATTCATACCGTTTTGTCCCCTTTGACAGCAATAGACGGTTACTAGACTTATATTGACCGGGATATAGACCGTGATTACCTTTTCAATCAATATAAGTCTAGTGAAACTAACCGTGAATCATTCAAAACTCTAATAGATGGTAAATGGCTACGTTTATTGGATAATTAGATATATAGTCGATTTTTGACGGTTAGCCTTTGATTAATTTATCGTAGTGCTCACTGGATCACGATAAGTGCTCTTGTGGTATATAAATCGTGAAAAATACAAATTTTTGGAGTTTAATATCAGTAAATAAGTATCTGTTTTTTCTAAATAATTATATTGAACTCCATTTATTTAACATATAACTATCAATACACTATTTGTAGGGATGGCAAGATATCATTACTTCTTGGCAGCATCGAAGAAAAACAGCAAGGAAAACTGCAACGACGGGCCATAAGGGCTATATGCAACCACAGATATAATAATACCATATTTTTCTGTGCGTATATATTAAATCTGTGCATGCAACCCATTCGTTGTGCCCAACAAGGAGTTTCGTCACATATATAGAGTGCGCAAAAATTGGGACTCTATTTGTGTGTCGAACTTGACGCCGACCTCAAACAGCTTGCCGGCACATCTTAAAGATATAATACTATTCCATCCCCAAAACTTGATTTATTAGATTTTGACAGATATAGATAGTTTGACGTCTCCTCTCACCGTATTTAAGGTTAATAAGATCTACTGTCCTTAAAATTTTGTATGAAATAACAAGCAAATATTAGCCTTCGTGGATGAAGTATTGTAAGCTTAGTCTGATAATGTTGCTTATTTTAAAGACTATGAACTCTACGACTCTACGTACTATAAATAAAGTGGAATTTTACTAATGCTGTAATGCTTTGAGGCGATGGTATAAAAGTTTCACTTTTAGAAACGCCTTAAATAAACTCAATTTGAATTTATTTTTCGTAAGCTTAACCATGTATAACTTTTAACTATCAATGTCACATGTAGATAAGTGGTGATAGGATGTCATTTAGCGAAATATTCATTAAAATACGCTTTAAGTAAACTTGTTTACAATTGATTTTTCAAAAGCTCAAACCATGGATAATTTATAACTGTCAATGTCATATGTAGATAAGTGGTAGAATGTGATTTAACCATCTATTCTTTAAATTACTCCTTAAGTCATCGAGCTTAAAATTGATTTTTCAAAACCTCAAAATTTGTCACGCTATCATTAGTCACTTATTACGTTATCCTCGCGACTTTATACCAAATTATATCACTTATCAGATCAGATAGTCGTCATATATAAATGATATGGTGACAAAAGCATCAAGCCCTGCAGAAGTAATTTGGCTTTCCGTAAAAATATTCAACTTGCTGAAAGTCTGGTAAACTGGTGGAGTCGATTTTTATGGACGCTCCATCTCTGCCTAAAGTTACCTAACGTAGTTACATTTTGTAAGAAAATTCCTACTACATCAAAAAATACGTTGTACCTATTCTAAAGAAAACATTTCAAAACTATCCTAGTCTATACAATTAAAACGGGTAACTTCTGATTGAGTCCTTTATATAGATTGGTCTCAGCTTTACTAACTAACATTTAGGTATATATAACGGTAATACCTATTACATTTTTACTGTTTCCCCAAAAACCATTACGGGTCAAAAATAATAATTTCAGAATTTCAACATAGATTTTCGGCTGGTGTAATTTCAAATAACTAGAAGAATAGGACTCCAAGGCATGATCAAAATACAAATAGAAACAGCCGTATTTCCGTACCCTACTTTCATTTTCATTTCGTTTCCTGAGAGCTCCTTTCAAATTTCTTGTTTCCCATGGCGCATGAACATTTTATAACTGTAAGTGGCTAATAAAGTCAGTTATATTACAAAGCTAAGTATCAGGTGTTTACTTGTATCGTAGGGACGCAATGAATAATAAGCTATGTACTCATATTTCTGGGGCTATATATGAATGATTTTCCGCAAGAATGTACCTATACCACAGAATAAGTAATAGTCTATACGCTCCCAGCACTTTATGAGCGCGCCTTGGTTTATAGCAGAATTATTTAAGTATACCGTCACTATTTTCTAAACCGTTTCCACCGCACTAACAGTATTTCTCTAGAAAACAGCATTCAAACTTTGAAAATGAGATCTCGAATTGATATACGGTATATTATTATAATGAAAGCAACGAAACTACTCTAGTTATTTGACTATAAGTACCAGGGTTTCGGCAAACTTTTCAAGAGATAAGCCAACTACATCATCAGTATACGAATGTCAAATAGCCACAAAAGTTTTGACTCGTCCAAGTCCTTTACGTGTAAATTTTTGGGTGTCTTGAAGAGCCGCAATTGCAAGTTAAAAGAGCCACATGTGGCTCGCTATCCATGGTTTGCCGTACTATGGATATTACTGGACTATACTATCCTTATTACATACTAGATCCGAGCGTCTGGCAGCGGGCCATCGGTGGAAGTTAGAGTGACAAGACGCCTTGATCCAGTAATATGGATATTAGTATATAACTGTCTAGTTTCGTTGCTTCAATTACCATACCATATATTGATTTGACACCAGTGGAATTTCAGTTATTTACGGAACTCATGGTAGTGTTACAGTAGACAGTAGTATAGATGCTCGTAAATACTTGAATATATAGAGACGAAGGTAGGTTTTGACTTCGAAAAAACGGTCCATATGACTGACACTTATCTGACACATATCACTGAAAGTTATCCCTTCT
The DNA here is from genome assembly GCF_947568885.1 of Cydia strobilella. Taxonomy (NCBI): domain Eukaryota; kingdom Metazoa; phylum Arthropoda; class Insecta; order Lepidoptera; family Tortricidae; genus Cydia; species Cydia strobilella. The sequence continues at coordinate 8,755,523 of NC_086048.1, forward strand.
CTATAAACACCATAATTTCCATAAATTCCATGATTACCCAACACATCATTTCCCGCCATTAAAAAAAAGTGTGTGATTACGAGTAATACAATTCTATATGTGAAAACATCCTGCGCGGCATTGTAATATTTGACGTCGCGTCGTCAACTTGCGCGCTGCACAGTCGAGTCGCTCGCGTATAATTCCCGTGGGGTCATTTTTAAGTTCTAGACAGACTTCTATATAGTGCAAGCGCGGTTTGGCACAAGCATACTAGAGGTCAAAACAAAATTATTGACCCGCATTTCCTAAAAAAAAACCCCCCCTAAGTCTCGTAAAATAGGTACTGAAATAGAACTGTTATATTGAAAAATAAACTAAATGCAATTATTTTCAAAATTGCTTTCTTGGGGTTAAATATGAGGATATCACGTATCATTTGTGGTATATTATACAAAAAAAATCAGACATATCGTATCTGAACTTGGAGGAGCCCAAACTTGGAATGTTTAGAAAATTACTTTTGTTATAATAAAAAAAATAGCTGAAATGTAATGATGTGGTATATTTTTAGAAACCCTTCAAAGAGACCTTTCATATAATACCACACACGATAGGTTGCTGAAAAAAAAATTTTTTCCCATACAAAAAAAAATACAGCACCCCTCCTAAACGATTTTTTTTTAAGAACTGCGGGTAAAAAAAATTGTTTTGTCCAATGTGTGCCAAATGGCTAAACTGTACATCGATTTGCGGTTTTTTTTAATTGGGCTCGTACGGCTTCCACTAATAGTTATTCTAGTTCGTAGCTTCTACATTATTGCACACCGCAATCGGCATGCACTGCCAGTAATATCTAATTAATTTTAAATCAAGTTGAACTACTTTAAGTTCGAACGCCGCTCCTGCTCTAGATCGTGTTTGCACGTAATTTCTTAAGAAAACATTTAATTCAACATTTTCATGCCACTTTGTATGTTTATTACAGAAAAGTAATAGTTTGGTAAAAGAGTATACCTATTTACCTAAGTATTTAAGACAAATTGAAAAACCAAAATTGTCTTCTCAAAGTGACATAAAACTTAGGTGCCTAAGTTATTTGATTCGGGCACACATATTTTACCCTACAGCGCGAAGCAAAAAATAGGTTAATATGTGTTTATATATTTATGGAATGTGCCTTTTTTGAAGTCAGTTAATATTATGGCCACATATTATAAAATAAGAACCTAACGTACCGACTTGACAGTGACAACCAGTCAAACAGTAAAACACTTAATTTGCAGGGCCTCTGTCTAAAATGTAATTTTTTTAATGTTTAATAATTCAATAAATATAAATAGTATTTATAATAATCTATGGGATATGGAAACGCCACCCACTTGACGTGAAAACACAATTTACTTAACGTTTTTATTCTTTTTAACCGACTTCAAGATTTCAAAGGAGGAGGTTCTCAATTCGGTTGTGTTTTTTTTTTCGTTTTTTTTTTTTTTTTTTTTTTAATGTTTGTTACTCCATAACTCCGTCATTTCTGGACCGATTTTGAAAATTCTTTTTTTGATTGTAAGTATATACATACAGATTGGTCCCGTTTTTGTCAAAAAGCAGTTCTGATGATGGGATCCATGAGGAATCGAGGGAACTCCTCAAATGTTAAAGGCATACATATAGTGATTTTAGTATTTTCATCAACAAATCAAGCACTTACATTTAAAAAAGTGACATTTGATGACGTGGAACTGCTGATGATGATCAGAACGGAACTTTTCAATGACGCATAGTTCACGTTTGGCGATTTGTCCTCTTCGTTATATTTGTTAAGCAAGTTAGGTTTTCAAGAAACATTTTTGTCAAGCTCGAGTTCTGATGATGGGTTCCATGAGGAATCGAGGGAACTCCTCAAATTTGAAAGGCATACATATAGTGATTGTTGTATTTTTATAAACAAATTCAGCACTTCCATTTTAAAAAGTGACATTTGATGAAGTGGAACTGCTGATGATGATCAGAACGGAACTCTTCAATGACGCATAGTTCACGTTTGGCGATTTGTCCTCTTCGTTATGTTTGTTAAGCAAGTTAGGTTTTCAAGAAACATTTTTGTCAAGCTCGAGATCTGATGATGGGATCCATGAGGAATCGAGGGAACTCCTCAAATGTGAAAGGCATACATATAGTGATTTTTGTATTTTTATAAACAAATCCAGCACTTCCATTTTAAAAAGTGACATTTGATGAAGTGGAACTGCTGATGATGATCAGAATGGAACTCTTTAATGACGCATAGTTTACGTTTGGCGATTTGTCCTCTTCTTTATGTTTGTTAAGCAACTTAAGTTTTTAAGACCTATTTTTGTCAAGCTCGAGTTCTGATGATGAGACCCACGAGGAACCGAGGGAACTCCTCAAATGTGAAAGGCATACTTATAGTGATTTTTGTTTTCTTATCAACAAATCCAGCATTTACATTTAAAAAAGTGACATTTGATGACTGATAATGATCAGAATGGAACTCTTCAATGACACATAGTTCACGTTTGGCGATTTGTTCTCTTCCTTATGGACCCAGACCTAAACATGGACCCGGACTCGGACCCGGACCCGGGTCTGAACATGGACCCCAACTCGGACCCGGACCCGGACCGAACTCTGACCCAAACTTGGACCCGGACTCTGATCCGGTCCCGGAAATGCTACTAGAAAAGTGGGTTAGGTGGGTGGTTGGGTTTTGATTTGCGATTCTCACAGAACAGAACTGCTATCAGAAAAGTAGGTTAGGTTAGAGCTGTGACCCTTACAGAAACGAAATGCTATCAGAAAAGTAGGTTAGGTTAGGTTAGAACTGCGACCCTTACAGAAACGAAATGCTACTAGAAAAGTGGGTGGTTTTACCTCCTTTTCTACATTATTAGGCAAAAGATGCTGCCTTTTTTATTTCATTGTCTGGAATCTAAGAGTGCACCATCAACAATAAGTGAACTTTCAGCGGCATCCCCCATTGAAGTCGGTTTTTTTTTTCTTAAAAATTATTTAGGCGTACCGTGTAATATATTGAAACTATTGAATGTACCTGCTGTCAGAAATGTTCGGATATGCCCGTATTTTATCCTTTTACCCCCTTATTCATAAACGTCTACTAAAGTTGAGAAGCCGCTAATAATCGTTTGTTGAATAAGGGGGTTAGAATATAGAAAAAATACAGCGAACAAAACTTTAATTTCATTTCATTGTTTTTACTACAGGAGTAACAAGCGTAAACATAAATTTTCCTACTCGAATATTTGGGCGGCTTCTAATTTTTTTTTTCACTAACTTGATCCTTGCGTCCTACGTTTAGCTCTCTTGGGGGAAGCCATTATGTTGATGGCCTACATAAAAATACATTCATAGCAGAAAGGCAGAAATTTGATGAGGGTCCTTTCCTTATCCTTACGCCGGCTGAGTTTAAAATATGGATTTAATAACACGCTAAGCGTAAGCAATTGTAAAAAACAAGCTTTTACAGCAGGATGGACTAGTAAGTTTTTTGCTAGTGATTTATTGACATTGATATTTGTGTGTCTATAAGTTTGCAAACATTATTTTAACCACTTTTGGCGCCCAATCGCGCTAAAGTGTGTCGTATTTATTTAGAAAAAAATTAAAACTGTTGTGACTACGGATCTGGTACGAGTATAATGATGGTGACATAAAAATTGTCAAATGGAACTCTAATGTAACCTTGTCGAGCTTAACTAATATAGATACAAAATCGTCTAAATGAGTCTATGAGTTGATTGTGTAATTAATAAGTAGGTCGGAGATGAATGTTTCTATCGCAATATCTATATATATATATATAGGTATAAACGTAAAAGTCCTGACTAACTGACTGACTGACTGACTCACTTAAATCAACGCCCAGCCTAAACCGTTGGACCTAGAGAGCTGAATTTTTCACAATAGATAGCTTTTATGACGTTTGTATCCACTAAGAAGGGGTTTTTTAAAATTCATCCCCTAAGGTGGTGAATAAGGGGTTGAAAGTTTGTATGGAGATCATAATTTTTTTTTAGTGCGGGACTTGAAACTTTGTATAAAGGCATATTATTAAAATACTAGAAAAGTAATTTCAGTGTTTTTGAAAATTCATCCCTTAAGGTGGTGAAAAAGGGGTAGAAAGTTTGTATGGAGGTCAAACATTTTTTTAAGTGCGCGACTTGAATCTTTGCATAAAGGCATGTTATTAGAATACAAGAAAAGTAATTTCAGCGTGTTTAAAAATTCATCCCCTAAAGTGGTTAAAAAGGGGTTAAAATTGTGTCGTGGTCCTAATTTAATTTTAAGCTAGGTACTTGATACTTCATAGAAATATATATAATTAAAAGAGAAAAAACTTATTTCAGCGTTTTTGAAAATTCATCCCTTAAGGTGGTGAAAAAGGGGTAGAAAGTTTGTATAGAGGTCAAACATTTTTTTAAGTGCGCGACTTGAATCTTTGCATAAAGGCATGTTATTAGAATACAAGAAAAGTAATTTCAGCGTGTTTAAAAATTCATCCCCTAAAGTGGTTAAAAAGGGGTTAAAATTGTGTCGTGGTCCTAATTTTATTTTAAGCTAGGTACTTGATACTTCATAGAAATATATATAATTAAAAGAGAAAAAACTTATTTCAGCGTTTTTGAAAATTCATCCCTTAAGGTGGTAAAAAAGGGGTAGAAAGTTTGTATGGAGGTCAAACATTTTTTTAAGTGCGCGACTTGAATCTTTGCATAAAGGCATGTTATTAGAATACAAGAAAAGTAATTTCAGCGTGTTTAAAAATTCATCCCCTAAAGTGGTTAAAAAGGGGTTAAAATTGTGTCGTGGTCCTAATTTTATTTTAAGCTAGGTACTTGATACTTCATAGAAATATATATAATTAAAAGAGAAAAAAACTTATTTCAGAATTATTGAAAATTCATCCCCCAAGGTGGTAAAAATGGGGTTGAAAGTTTGTATGGAGATCAAATATTTTTTTGAGTGCGGGAATTGAATCTTTGTATAAAGGCATATATTATTAGAATACAAGAAAAGTAATTTAAGCGTTTTTAAATATTCATCCCCTAAAAGGGTTAAAAAGGGGTTCAAAGTGAATCTATTACAAATGTTTTGAAACTTCTTAGAAAGGCTTTGTATAAGATTCCAAAAAAGTTATTTCAACGTTCATAAAAATTCAACTCCTAAAGGGGATGTAAGTTTATTTAATTAAATTAAATTAAATTATCGTTTATTTCGAGCACATGGCTCATAAAATGTTAGTACTTACAATAAAACTTAAAAAACTGGGTTAGTGACAATAAATATCTTAACTAAATTTACAGTTACTATACTATACTGTTACTGGGCTTGTGAAGTCCACAACAGTGCATTATGTACGGACAATCCATTCTATCCGCAATCATAGACAGGATGCTGTTGGGGCTGGCGCGCACGCGCCGTACTAGCGATGCGGCTCGCAGGCGCATTGCTGCTTTAAAACAGGTTACGCGCGCCTCGGCGAACATTTGTGAGGCGCTGCAAAAGCGCGGCAGCCCCATCAACACCCGGAACGCATTATGATATTGAACTTGTAGACTTATATTATATTAACTTATACGTGGTACAAATTTTCTTTTAAGCTAGGAACTTGAAACTTGGTAAAAAGGGCATTATATTAAATTAGACGAATATTGATTACTTACACCGTTTTTAAAAAGTTTGTATTAATAGTTTCGGAACCGAATGTTTTTTTCCCGTCCCTACTGATATCTTTTGCTGCATAATGTTCTATATTATGCTCATGTATAATATATAACCACCAACATACAAATCCACGCGTACGAAGTCGCGGGCAACAGCTAGTCTTCCATAAAATGTAATTCTTGTTCAACCTACTAAGGTGTTTTTTTTGCTATAACTAAGATAGATATATACCAAATTTAACCGTCGGCAATGTAGGAAACTAGCTTTGTTTTCAGTTAACCATATAGAAAAATTTAAACCTATTCGGGAGCAAATTGGTTCCACCATCTACAAGATACGAAATAAGTACAAAATGGAGACCACGATGAAAGTGGAACGTTCTGCCTCGACGAGATATTGAAATCGCCTAGTGCGGTCTAAACAACGCAATATCCCCTCTAGTGCTCGCCTAAATGAATTTCCCGACCGAAATATGCTACTTCTGGGTACATATTTGCGGAGGCCTTAGGCTTAAGGGGAATAAAAAAGTCTTTATTGAGTTTTAAACAAAGAAGTAGATGTATAGGAGGCGGATTTTAAAGTAAGTATTAATTTAATTTGGCCTTCTTCTAACCTAAATAATGTTTTTGTTATGTAAATACCATTATAAGTTAATTTCAAATTCAATATATGGATACATGAATAAAAAAAAGTAGGTTAAAAATGTAAATATAAATCGGTACACCAAATAGCGAAGGGGGGCCCACAGTGAGCACCTTTAGAGGAACTACGAAAAAAGTATGAAGAAAATATCAGTAACTTAACTTTGAATGCTATTTAAAGCTAAATTTATCGTAGTTTAATTATACATACTTCAATATTCTGCAAAATTTAGGAAAACTAATAAAAATAACGAATTACGAAAACTTTACTTTTGCTCGCTTTGCCCGAGGCGGAGCCTAAAGCGGGCAGAGCTTTTGGGCAAAGCGAGCACAAACGCCATACAATATTTAGACATAGAGATTTTTGTTTGCATCCAATGGACATATTTATTCACATGTGAGTCAAAGTAATCAAATGCAAATGTTGAGTTGTTTTCTTATGTTTGCTCGTAGAATTGACTTTTAAATGATGATTTTAAAAGATAAATATTTAATTAAAAAAATTGTGTTTCACTCGGTGGCAAAATTAGTTTAACCCTGTGCCTTGAAACCCTCGCAACGCTCAAGATTCCTTTTTTCGAACCACTCGCTGCGCTCGTGATTCAATTTTGTTATCTTTCGCTTGCTCGGGTATCAATATTAGCACGAGAAGTTAAACAACAAGTTTGCCCCCTTGTAAAACAAATAACTATTCTAGGCGTCCCTGAAAAAGCACGAGCAACAACTAATAAAAATGGGCCAGTGGAGAGACCCGCATGATGGACAGGATACGATAAGAAAATAATAGTAACGAATAAGTACCAGTATCAATATCAGGGGGATCTTTAGGGGACAAATACGTCGCCCAAAAGATGTCATTAATGGTTAGGTATACTTAACAAAGTAAGGTAAGGTGTAGTAGGTAAATCAAAACGTTTTTACATACATTTTAATATTGTAGGTTAAATAGATATTTTTTTCATTAATTGCTCATTTTCCTCTGGTGTTGTAGGCGTCCATAAGCTACGGTGACTGCTTACCATCAGGCGGGCCGTATGCTTGTTTGCCACCGTCATGGTAAAAAAAAATTGTAATTGGGATTATTGTTCATTTAATTTTATATGTACGTGTCACATTGATATACGATACTAATAAAATATGGATATACTAAGTAAATAAGTGTCAGAAAGGAGTTACAATAATTACCTTGACCGTACCAGAAAAATCTCTGTATTTTCGAGAAACTCATTGTCATTGCATAATGAAAAGAAAAATAGCTCATAATGCACCAGCCGGGGCTCGAACTGCTACTTCAGTTAGGCCGCTGTAATCCTTACTATTCGACTACAGTGGAGTGGGATCATCGAAATATGTAATTACATTAAGCAATAAATTTAGAAACTTAGTTAACTTTGCCACAAATGAGTGGGGTAGATTTAATTCGCCCTTTCTGCAATTTATTGTTACGGTTCGAGAGCGGAACTCTATAAATATGGAAATAGTGGGCCAATGCGGGTTCCGCATAAACCTAACTCGTATAGTCAATAGAATCAAGGCAAGTAAGTAGGTTCTCGACTGCGCGTTTCAAGTGTAGGGCTGGCAATTTACTTGGGCGTATTTGTGCAAAATGTAAAGGGCAAAAAACTCGGAAAAATGGATTTTCCGTAAATGAAACCTATGCGGATTTGTTTGCTTTCTTTCTATGCCTACATATGGAAAGTTTCCGAGAAATTATGAACAAATACAAATGTTTCCCGTTTCGACCAGAATAGTAGATACTATTACTTATTCTGTGATAGTAGGTACCTATAGAACAAGGTTTTGCGTATTGTTTTCTACTTATACCTTATACTCTACAACGGGAAAATAACGGATTTTTTCCTTTTTTGTGAAGTACCTAGGTATTATTTAGTTTTTTATGAGCATGCCAATTAAGCAGTTGTACAAAGGAACCATAATTATTAAACAACCGCTCCTCGTGAACCAACGAACTCAGTTAAACGACGCGATAGGCTTATTATATAATACTGTAACAAAAACAGTGAGATCCGTTTAAGTGCATATTCGGTATCGTGTTATGATTAGGAAAAACTAGAAAAAATGATTTTTGACGCGAAAAAAATTTTCATCACACCAAACGGTTTACCGCCTGCCGGTGCAGTGAGAAAGTTGCTTTCTATCTACACGTGGGGCAAAGTAATCTGATGCAAATTTCAAGCTGTTTACTTATGTTGGCTGGTAGAATTGACTTTTAAATTATGACTTTTAATGATAAATATTTAATAACGTGAAATTTTTTGTGTTTCACTCGGTGGCATAATTTGTTTAACCCTCGTGTCTTGAAACCCTCGCAACGCTCAACATTCCACTTTTCGAACCACTCGTTACGCTCGTGGTTCTATTTTGGAATATTTCGTTAGCTCGGGTATCAATATTAGCACGAGCGGTTAAACAACAACTTTCGCCTCTTGTAAAACAAATAACAATTTTTTTTCTATCGCGCAGGTTGTCCAAGTCGGCCAACTCCAAAGGGCAAAAATTTTTCGCATCAAAAAAAAAAAATCTTTTACTTTTTCCTAAACAGAATACGATACTGAATGTGCCCTTAAACGGATCCTCACTGCTTTTATTACATTCTGTATACAGATTTTTTTATGTCTAGCTGTAATATAGTTAGGTACCTAACTACTGTAATATCTCATACTGAACATATTATTGGAGCCAACCCTGAAATCGGGAAAAAAACTTTTGCTGTTCCATAAAAGACATCGACAATCGACCTGATCCGAGGTTTAAGACACGTCCAAAATTTGCTAAAGATACGACATGGATCGGATATGTCAGTGTCAAAAGTGACGTTTTTGTTTGAAGAAACGTCACTTTTGATACTGATACCGTCACTTTTGATGTCGTATCTTTAGCAAATTTTCGACGTATCTTACAGTTCGAATTATGTTCGAATGAAAACCGGACAAAAAAACTGGCTCGATAACATAAAAAAAATGGACAAACATCAAGGACGCGGCCACGCTAAGAAGACTGGCCAAGAGAAGAAAAGACTGCAAAGGTGGCCACCGACGCCCGCTAGGGCATGGTAGCAGAAGAAGAAGAAGATAGTTCGAATCAGGCCGTATGATTCGCCTAATGATCCTGATGTTTTTAATTCGTGATTTCGGTGTTGGAATAACAATTGATTTACCTAGTACGATCTACGAGTATATTCACCTCTTATATTTGTGTATATACATATTGTATGTACGGCTACTATAATTCATAGGCAATGAAAATGCAGATGAACTTGCCAGAGCTGGATCTGATATAAGTAACCTTATAGGTCCGAAACCATTCGTGGGGCTCTCACAAGGAACCATTATAACGGCTATCAAAGACCTTACTAAGACCAAAGATAGATATAACTCCGTAATAAATGGATACAGTCCAAGGAAAAAACGTGCCACGAAAATCACGAAAATTTGATTCTCGATCAGATGGCGCCACTACCTTTGGCCTACTCTCGTATAGAGGGCGTTGACGGTTTCGTTTGTTATTTAACAATTTTAATGCATATCAGCGAAAGAACATGGGTCAAAATCATATAAAATAATTAATGCAAATAAAGAAAATCATTTATCCATATTTAAATACATTTTATCGTATTTTTATAAATCTTCATTTTAGTTTTAAAGTGTGTCGATAGATGGCAGTGAATTTACTGTGGTTACAAAATTTACTATGACAGTACTGCTCTATCCTATTATATCCTCTTTGCTAAGACCAAACATCAAAAAGAATGGGACAATCTGACGCGTCTAAAGCACTCAAAGCTCTTTATGCAAGGAGTAGACTCCGGTTGGAGCAAAAAGTTTTGGAGAACAAAAGACAACTCCAAATTATAACAGGGGTGTTTACTGGCCATTACGGGATGAAAGGAATTCTGGCCAGGATGGGACACTCTGACAACACCGATTGTCGTATGTGTGGCGAAGAGAAAGAGACAGTAAAACACCTAATGTGTGAATGTCACTCCTTTGCCAGACAAAGAATGAAGGACTTTGGACCAGGCTATCTGAAAACAAAGGAATTCAAAACGCTACCCATGAGCTCTATCATCCGGCACATGGAGATGGTCAAAAAAGCTCTGAGTGGTTGACGGATCTTTCCTAGGGGGTAATTGCACAAAAGATTCCTATGGGTCGAAGTGTATCCGCAAGGGCCTCCGAAAATCATAAGAAGATAAGGCACGGCAACTAAGTTCAAAAATGTAGGTTATATTTTATGCGTAAGGAAAAGTGCGGCACCTAAATCATGACTAAGCGTGTTAAATTAGATATGACGCGGCGGCAATCGGTGGTAACTGGGCTTGGGTGTATCATACCCAATATTTCATACCCCATTACTGTCACTTGCTGTTTTGTCAGTCAAACATGTGTGGTTAGGATGCTCTGAGTAAGCCGAAAAATGTTAATGGTGTATTCGCCTGATCATATTTATTTAGTGATCAAAATGTTGCATAGGGTTTGGCTTAGAGATAAAACATTTTTTTCAAAATCCCGATAGATACCGACTGTGGAGACCACAACCGTAGATTTGTGTTAATTATGTGTATCTTAGCGTGGAATCTACTAAGCCGATCTTGAAAACGTCAATGAATTCGGGGCCTTTACAAAAAATCATTAATGGGTTTAATTTTTCAAACGTTTTACTCATCGAACGCTACGTCACCGCTAATGGTATTGCCTAGATTATATACATACCTACTTACTAAGTTATTTGCCGTCACGTCATCGAGATGAAAATTCATTTCTTGAAATAATCCTAATAAAGCAAAACGTTGTTAGAACATGTTAAATAGTAGGTACTTAAAGGTTTAATTGACGTGAAACTAGCTACGTACAGTAGCTTAGGTAGGTACCTATTATATCTCTATAATACATGGTCCAGGGCTCGGAACCGGTATTTAAAAAAAAACCCCGAAATAGCCCAATATTTTGAATTATTTGATGCTCATTACGTAGGACTGAATCATGTATTTAGGAAACAATTTTGCATTATTAAAACCTCCCATGAAAAATGAAATTATAAAGAAAAGAACGAAAAAGAACGTAATAATACCGGTATTTCTGTATGGAGTAAATACCGGTTTCCGACCCCTGACATGGTCACTAAATATCATAAAAAGGCTTGATCATACCTCGCCTTAACCGTTGTTGGCTATAAACTTATTTAATGTCACTAACGGGTCTAACGCGATTAAATTTCATTATGATTTTACCTTTTATCCGACGATTCAGCCGGTTGGTTAAGTAATGTGTAGGTACAAAACGCGAGAGTTAAAAGTGTTCAATTTATATAACTTGTTACAAAATGTCTCAATTCCAATTATTTTAATATCGTCGGGTAAGATAACATTCTAGAAGTATTAGAGAGCTAAAAATGTTCCACTAAACGAAACGAGCAGGCACTATGAAGCGTAGCATAATTGAAACATACCGGATATTACGAAAATATCTTCCCTTCTACCTATATCTTCCATAATCTTGATCGTGTTCTATCCTAATATAATCGCAAAGGAATCTTTTATGTACGCGTAAGAGTATCGCGTATATTGGCTTTGTACATTACCAGACCTGCATTTAGATACAACCTATTCAATCATCAGCATCATTACGAGCCTTTGTAGTAGGTACAGGTGTTGGTTTAAGCTCTCATATGAGGCGAGGAGGCTTTAATCCCATACGATAGCCTAATATGGATTGGAGACTTGACTTACACTTATTATAGGTAGATTTATTTCACGATGTTTTACCAAGAAGCAATTCCGACTCATATACCTACAGAATGTTACGATCAGTACGGATCAAATGAAGGGCAATGATAAATGGCCTTAAGAGCTACCGATTTGACCTCAATATATGTATGTTCAGCGCACTTTGATAACAATCTGAACAGTTTTCAGTCAGTTTTAATATGTTGTAGATGCGGCTCTCCTGACTATCATTTTGAGGCGTATTTGACTTAGATTCATGCTTTTTGATATAATCTTATTAAAAATATTAGGTTAATACGGTTCACAAAGAACACTAAATCAATGATTTCTCCGAATGTTTAAACTTACAGTTATCATTAACATACTTATTTAATCTTACTTATTTTTACTATGTTCTCGCAATAAATTATTGATTGATTGATTGATTGATTTTATATTGTTTTGATTAATAAGTAATAAATAAATATTATAGGAGATTTTTACACAAAGTAGCTAAGGTAAGTAATATTGTCTTCGGTTACCGCGATAGTTACTCATGAAATAAAACTAGTAGTCACCCGTTGACCACGAACGCTGTAAAGAGTTCGAAACGTCGGGATGTATTATAAATTCAATATACGCGATATAATCCGTTTTCATAGTTTTATTTCATAGCTAAGGTAAGCTCAAGAAGGCTTTTTGTGGGTACTCAGACAACGATATCGTTGTATGTATATATATATATATATATATATAATATACAAATGCATAAATACATAGAAAACACCCAAGACTCAGGAACAAATATCTGTGTCATCACACAAATAAATGCCCTTACCGGGATTCAAACCCGGACCATCGGCTTCATAGGCAGGGTCACTACCGATTAGGCCAGACCGGTCGTCAAAATCCACATGATGCCTGCATGATGATGCACCTAAGGACTGACCCTAAGGGTCGGTTGCAACAAACCGTCTATTGCTAAAGCGTTTGCTAAATTTAATTGTATAGGAATTTTCATAGTTCACTGCATGCTGAGTGTCGTTGATCAAATGAACAGTCCGCTAATTGTGGTTGGTGTAACTGGCTTTAAGTATGTTTATTGTTCTGCTCTTCAGTGTACAGTCGAGTTCATAAATCAATCAATCAATCAATCAATAAAAATTTATTTTTGAACAAAAGTCCATTTCTTCTTCTTCTTATAAATATGTGTACATTTCTTCAGCTTAATCCATTGCAATACCTAAGGTGAAAAAATGTATACATATTTATGAACTCGAGTGTACATATATTTCCTGTTAAAATTACCTGACTGAATGCAGAGGATCACCAATCAATAGCCATGGGCTATCAGATGTCTGAGAATTTGAACCTGCATATTTTCTATCGTCGCTAAACAATACAGGGTGTAAGCGTATGTATAAGCGTTTTTATTGCATGTACGTAAAGTAAGGTATATACCTACCTTACTTTGTCAGCGTACTCCTTATACCACATTATAAGCGTTATTGACGCTAAAAAGGTTCAAAGATTTTAAATAAAATCAGTAACTTTTTACATATTTATTACGGTATTTATTTAAGTCTTATGATATACAATGTTTTTAGCGATAAGTCCGCCTGTTGTTACCTACTCACTTATGTCCTGTCATTGTTTGTAACATGTATTTTTCTTTGTAGTGCACAATAAAGTATTTTATTATTATTATTATTATTAATGTGTCGCTATGTAGCTCCGAACTACAGGCGGCGTAGCCAACATGACAATCGCTTACGCTCCGTAGCGATCGAAACGCAAGTAACGCAACTGTCATTGTCGCAGTAATATGGAAGAGTGATAGCAAAGATAGATATAACTCCGTAATAGATGGATACAGTCTAAGGAAAAAACGTGCCTCGAAAATCAAGAAAATTTGATTCTCGTTCAGAGGGCGCTACTAGTTTTGGCCAACTGTCGTATAGATGGCGTTGACGTTTTCGTTTGTTATTTAACAATTTTAACGGATATCAGTGAAAAAACATGGGTCAAAATCGTAAAAATAATTAATGCAAATAAAAAAAAACATTTATCTATATTTAAATACATTTTATCGTATTTTTATAAATCTTCATTTTTAGTTTTAAAGTGTGTCGACAGATGGCAGTGAATTTACTGGGGTTACAAAATTTACTATGACAGTACCGCTCTAGTTGACCGAAGCGTAGCGAAGGTCTACGGTTTGACTCGCGCATTTTGCTTTTGTATGTCCGGATGTTCTCCTCTACAGGTCGCAAGTCTCAACCGATTCTCGTGAAATTTTGTGACCAAATTCTATGACTAAATAGAATTTTTTTGTCGATCCGGTTTTTAAAAAAAATTCAAAATGGCGGAGTCGTGATAGCTCGCGCCTAAACAAATAGTCGTATCGATACCATAATAGTATTTTCTTTTTGAGATATGTTTACAGATTAAATTTCGAAAAATTCAGAAAGTTTGTATTGCTGGCTTTGGCGGTATTTAGATATTTAGTTTTAACTCGAGAATGAGTAGCTGAATTTCGTCAGCTTAGGTAAGCACTATCATGGTGTGTTTTGCAAACATTCGCTTTTTTCTTTGCACCGGGTGGTCCCTGGTTCGATCCCCAGTAATTGTATGCTGCTACATAACTTTTTGTATTTTGTTTTTTTTAATTTGTTTTTTATTTTTCTATTTTAAAGTTAATTAATCAAGCGCGGGCTTAGCGTATTCGTTTCATTTTTACAAGCTTTTATTTAACTAGCCCTAAAAAATATGTTTTATTTTTGTTATTTTAATTTTCTAAAGTGTTTTGAACGGCGGAGGCATACATTTAGTTAGCTTTAAGTGGTTCTCTCCTTTTTCCGAATTTCATACAATTTTATTTACAGTTTTTCTTATAAAATACGTATATTTCTTGCACCATAAACTTTGAGGTTTATGTAGTATAGATTCGTTTGTCTGAGCGGGTTAATGGAGCCAATTATTCAATTGAAAAATTCAATAAAAAATTGAGAAAATATTACTCAACGGCCGTTTGTATGAGTGACCTTTACACTATACATGTCAAACAAGTTGTTTAATAATAACTAACAAAGATGTCACTTTAACACAGGTGACCTAACTAAGTAGTACCTAATTTGTTCGACAGGTGGTGACATCGTCAGGTCTAAACGGGCCGATTTTTAGGGTTCCGTTCCCAAGGGTAAAAACGAGAGCCTATTACTAAGACTCCTCTGTCCGTCTGTCTGTCACCAGGCTGTATCTAATGAACCCAAATTTTCACAAATAATGTATTTCTGTTGCCGATGCCGCTATAATAACAAATACTAAAACGTACGGAACCCTCAGTGGGCGAGTCCGACCCGCACTTGTGTGCGGTTTTGAGTTTCGTGCGCTTGATTTCGTGTGGCTCCCTTCGACATATCTCCACTACTAAGCATTTCAATAATTTTAGAAATTCTAAAATCAGCCAGGTATACAGGTTGGTTTGGGCAAGTTTGGGTCAGTGAGGGCATCTACCAGATCCCGTGCTGCTACGCGAAAATGGTCTTAGAAAACCTTCCCTCAATTTCAAATTAATGAATTTTGGGGTTTACAGATTTTGGAAAAAACATAGCTACAGGATGCGAGAAAAAGGTCATTTTAGACAAACTTTTTTGACGTCAAACGTAAGGTGCACGTCTTTAAAAACCCGTAGAGGGGCTCGGATCGAAAACCGATATTAACGAAAAAGTGTTATGGCGCGGTGGCGGTATATCATGAATGGTTTTGATATTAGTGTATCAACGAAAGTAGCCATTACTCGGAACTGCATGTGCTGCTGTCATATATGGCGCTGATTCTACCCTAGAAACGACGCATTCGGAGCTAAAATTACCCCTATTTGCAGTGTTTATTTAATAATTACTCATCAGTCCATTAACCGATTTCGATACAATTGAGTTCATTTGATAGATCTTTTTGAAATATTATAAAATTAAAATACGCGGTATTACAAAAAGCTGGAAGCGAAGCGCGTGATAGATTATATTGTTAACAATAGCTTTCTATCAAAGAATTACGTTGTGATTAAAAATGGGTAGGTAGATTTCTTTTACTTGACATTCCAAATCAGTACAATACAAATACTATTTTTAGTATACCTTTTTATAAATACTTATGATTCCTGGATGTAAATAAATTATCGAATTTCCATATCTAAAGTAAACTATTGTTGTGATAATTGAATTTCAAAATGTAGCCTATTTTTATAATATGTAGTAAATACAACGACTGACAAGTCGACTGTTAACATTTCGGTTTAGTGTCATATTAAGTCTAAGTATAACTTCATGATATTGTAAAGTAATAAAAATTAAGAATATTATTTTTTAATGTGATTCGAAATAGAATGATAATATTTATGATTAAGTTTTACAATGTATTTATTTTAAAAGTTGCTTTGCTGATAACTAGCTTGATTGCTCTTTGCCACTATAAAATGCCAGGGAGCTCAGTTTGCAGCTCAGTTCGTTTCCAGCAAGCTACTAGTAAACAACAGGTATGGTCCTGCCTTATTAATCTGTATTTTATTGTGTATAGTTTTTATTAAATTTCTGCAATTGATTTATTTCTGTAAATAATTTCAATTGCTATCCTCAGTAGTTGCCTTTGCTTTGCTAATTATAAATAAACGGTCTAGGCATATTATGAATTGAAATATATGAGATTCTCGGCCTAAAAACCGTTAACCACTGTTTAACATAAAACATGTATAAATCTGGTTCTCATAATTATACTAGTAATATTTTTCTAATTAAAATACCTTTCAGTAATTTACTTATTGATTCGTTTTGAAACCAGGTATATACAAAATAAGACCCCATTTAGCTAACTATTGTTGATGTATAAAGATGTTTAGAATAGGGCTCGCGGTCGAATCCGTGTTTCGTTTACACGTTTCGAATACCCGTCTCCGAATAATACGTAAACGGTTTTCTGGCCCGTTCCGCACGTTTAATTAAGAAACGTGTAGTTAAGACCCGTGTACACGGATAAACGGGTATTCGAAGATACGTATCTTATTTATCCGTGGCTCCGGGACACGTCCTTGACGATAGTAGCGAAGGAACGAACGCCAGCTACAAATGAATAGACAAAAGATTCATGACGAGTTTCTGTCATATTTAACCTTATTCCGTGAGGTCGTAGAGTCGAAATTAAATAAACGGTTTAGAAAACCCTTTCTTGAGCAGGTAGTTTTTGCTTGCAATAGGTATTACGAGTATTCACGCTTCTTATCAAAGTAGTATTTTATATAGCACTTTAAATAGCTACTTTTTTTTACGTTGCGGGTTAGCAATAAAATAAAACAAAAACCTGCTAGTACCTATTTAAAAAAAAAATTAGAACCATCGAGTTCAGTATGTAGGCAGGAAGTCAAACTAATGTTCGAAATTGGCATTAGGTAAGTATTTATAAAAAAGTTAATTTTTAACTTGCTTCTTTATTTTTAGTTTAATTTGAGAACATGATATGAAATTATATTTCTTGTCATATAATGTAGTGTAGGTACACCTTATAAAACAAAGTCCCCCGCCGCGTCCGTATGTCTGTCTGTATGTTCGCGATAACCAGACCTCACCTATGAATGAAGTTTTTCTTTGGGAATGTTTATGTGTATATTTTGTTAAGGTTTTGTTTAAATTGGTAGAAATATGACGATGTTTACTAATGAAGTTAGAAAAAATCACGCTGGCCAGGACTTAATCGGAAACGCTGCCCAATCTATTTGAGATATAACGACACAATGTATGGTGGAAAAAAGTCTACAAAAAAGTGCGCGATGGCTGTCTGTCTATATTTTAAGAATAATTAACCCATTATTAACTTCTAAAAAAACCGGACAAGTGCGAGTCGGACTCGCCCACCGAAGGTTCCGTACAAAATTTTATTTTAAATTTTAGTTGTTATAGCGGCAACAGAAATACATGTGTAAAAATTTTAACTGTCTAGCTATCACGGTTCATGAGATACAGCCTAGTGAGTGGTGACAGACAGGTGGATGGAAGTCTTAGTATTATTGGGCTTCCGATGTGAATACTTGTTACAGAATGTATTTTATTATGCTTGACTCTCCAAGCGAAGGTCGCTAGTTATTAATAAACATTTTAAATCAACTTGATAAAATTGCACCTTCTCAATAAATTCTAATTGTTTTTGCTCTAGGTACCTCTTACCATAATAAAACGCTTTTTAGTGCGGCGCGGCTACAAAACAATGGAAAACATTTTCTTGTGCAGATGTTTTAACCTTATTACAACGACATAAAGCTTATAATTCGCGGTGACACTTGTGATGATAGTTTGGGAACCTACATGTTTTCGACGATGACAAACAAAAGGATATTGGAAAACAATGGATGGATGGACCATTTAAGTTTATTACCTGAACGCTAGTGAGAAAGTGACCAAAGTGAATTATGAATGATTACCAATTTAAAGATCTATCTTAATGTAATTAGCAATATTATCGCAAGTTATCCAAGGTAGTATGGGTTTTATGGTTCTTGGGTAAAATTCTGCTTTTCATTTGAGCATGATTACTCGATAATCCCGCTTTTGTGCACCTAACTTTTTTTGCGCCGTTGGCAGGTTTGTTGTTTTCGCAAAGCAGTAATACACCTGAGATAAAAATAACCACGAAATAATTAAACTGTTATTTTTAATGAATATTGTATTCTGTCTGCACACCTATTATTAATGAAAAAATACAATACCATAATGTAATTATTAAAAAAAACTATGATCGATATCAAATTCATGTAATTAGCTTAGAAGCAATCGGTTTTATTAAATGATATAAATAGTTTAAAATAAAAATTATATACCTACTATTAAACATAGGAAGATGGCTCAGTACCTATGTTTTATCAATACGGTTAAAAACAATTTAAAAAAATGTAATTGTGCGGTTTTATGAAACCACGATGCAAGTGAAACTTTTTTCGGATTGTAGGCATTTAACTAAAAAAATTCGGAAATTAATTCGAATTACGGTATTAAAATCGCGGTTTTAATGTTAACTTAATAAATTGGGGCGATAGAAAAAAAGTTTTACTTTAAAAATCGTACGACAAACGAATTCATCTGAAGTCAACATAATAATAGTGGAAAGTGGACCTTGTTACCATTGTACATTGGCTCAAACTGGTTCGGAGTATTCAGACCCGTTCGGAACGGTCTTAAGTACCCGTGTAAACGGAGATACGTGTCTGAGATACGTTTCTTGGGAACGTTCCTTCGAAACGTTTTCGAATCCCGGCGGTTCCGTGTAAACCGGGTTCTTAGTACCGCCGGGCTTAAGAACACGGGTATACGTTTCGGCGTGTAACACGGATACCGGGAGCCCTAGTTTAGAACAATTGTTTCTAAAAGAGTGTAAAATATATAAATACCCTAGATCCTATACTTTTTATTTGATCATTTGAAATAAAACAACATGATTTATAATTCATTTCTTATTATTTTCTATACCTATTTCCCTATTAGCTAACATCAGAAGTGTTGGAAGAATGAACCCTTGTGCTAATACAATTTGAAATAAGTTTCAGGATGAAGTCAGAAGAATTAAAATCCTTCATCAAGGCCATCGCGGATGCTGTATCCAAGCGTCGCCCAGACGACGACGTGGCCCTACCTGTCTTCGACCCAGCTACAAGCGACAATGGCGCAGAGACCTGGTGCAACAACATAGCTGAGCTTACAGAGGAGTTTGGATGGAGTAGCATCGCAACTGTCGCAAAAGCCGGTAAGGCCCTGAAGGGCTCTGCTTTAACTTGGTTTGAATCGTGGAATCCGACTGGTGGACGTACTTGGGAGAATTTCAAAAATGACCTTACTGATTTGTATCCTGAAAAACGTAACCTTGCTGAAAAACTATCCAAAGCTGTTGCTTATACATCAGATCTTGCAGATTCTTACTGTGAATATGCTAGAGAAAAGGTTAGGTTGCTACGAAATACCAAGATAGCGTTTACCGAAAGTCAGTTAATTGATATTGTCTGCGGAAGTATCAGTGACGTGAGCGTGAAAATGGCATCCCTCAATAGCGGCGCTAAAACGACAGCAGAGCTTATTTCTCTTTTCACTGCTTATGTAAAACCCAAGAAAAGACCTTTAGAGCAAAGCGTGTCAAATACTAATAATAACAGCCCAAATAGATTCAAACGCTCCAAATTAGATTCTCGTGGTGATTCGATACTCCAATGTTACTCATGTGGCAAGTTCGGTCATGTAAAATCTCAGTGCTACAAAAACACAAATCAAAGTACTGATGTAAAAGTAAAAAGTGAGCCCTCGGTTAGTAAAATTGTACAAAAATCTTGTGAATTTTGTAAGAAAATCGGTCACACGGAAACTACATGTTTTTTCAAAGCACGTGCTTCGGCGAACCCAAATCAACGTACCAGTACCTCTCTTGCCAGTACGTCAAATCCTAGTCAGACTGCCGATTCAAAAACTAGTCAGGTTAATTTTTTAGGGCAGAATTGAAGTTAACAAAAGCGTCAATTTACGATATGATTGTACAAACTTTAATTGATACAGGAGCTGCTTGTAGTATTATTAAACATTCTATTGCAAATAACCTAAAAATAAAAATAGAACCACACATCTCCAGAATAAGCGGACTTGGTGATGGCATCCTTGAGACCATAGGTACAGTTAATATTCCTGTAAAGTTTGACGATCTGTGTCTTGAACTTGACGCTTATGTTGTACAGGATCACAGTTTAAGTTTTGATTTTTTGATTGGTAGAAATATTTTACTACACTCTGGAATTAAAATAATCGCCGATATTGACGGCAGTAAAGTTGTCCGTAGATGTTGTTCAAACTCTAATTCCGAGGTTAATTTTATTGAGAATATTTCCGATAGTGGAATTAGTGAACTAAAGACAAGAATCGAGAATTTAGACGTAACATTACAAACACAAATTTTAAATATTTTTGCGAAGTATCCTAATGTTTTAAATAATAACGGATGTGTCAATACAGGAGAGTTAAAAATACAATTAAAAAATAATACTAACGTTTATTATAGGCCGTATCGATTGTCCCCCCACGAAAGAGATAAAGTTAAGGCGATAGTGCAAAATTTGCTAGATAATGAAATAATTCGCGAAAGTGATTCCTCATTTGCCAGTCCAGTTCTTTTGGTACGAAAAAAAGATGGAAGTGATAGACTTTGTATTGATTATAGGTCATTAAATAAAAATATTGATAAGGACAGGTACCCTCTTCCTTTAATTGAGGATCAAATAAACAAGCTTGGGAATGCCAAATATTTCATTTCGATAGATATGAAGAATGGGTTTCACCAAATTCCAGTCTCGACTGATTCAATTAAATACACGGCTTTTGTAACACCGGACGGACACTACGAGTACCTAAAAATGCCCTTTGGAATTTGTAATGGTCCGTCCGTGTTCCAAAGAGCAATATCAAAAGCAGTGAAAAATTTGGACTTCCTACTTGTATACATGGATGACATTCTTATACCATTCACGACTATTGAAGAAGGTCTAGAATATTTAGAGCAGACAGTAGCAACCCTTAGTTCAGCTGGATTTACCATAAACCCCAAAAAATGTAAATTTTTCGTTGATAATATTGAATACTTGGGTCAGCACATATCACAACATGGAGTAAGACCTAGTGACGCGAAGATATCTGCGTTAGTGAATTCTCCGATCCCTCGTACAGTCAAGCAAGTACGCCAGTTTATGGGGCTTGCAAGCTATTTTCGAAAGTTCATTCCCGATTTTGCTAGCCGGACATCTTGCATAACTATGTTGACAAAAAAGAATCAAAAATGGTTTTGGGGGCCTGAACAGGATTCCGCTAGAAAATATGTTATAGATCAACTGACATCTTCTCCTCCACTATCCATTTTTGACCCTAATTTATGCACTGAACTCTATACTGACGCTAGTTCTTTGGGATATGGGGCCATATTAATACAAAAGCTTGACAAAGAATCAAGAGTTGTTGCTTATTTTAGTAAACGAACCACACCGGTAGAGTCAAAATACTGTTCCTATGATTTAGAGACCCTTGCGATTTATAACGCCCTTAAACATTTTCGTGTTTATCTACTCGGAATCAAATTTAAAATAATTACAGATTGCAATGCTATTAAAGCAACAATGTCCAAAAAAGATTTATCGCCTAGAATTGCACGTTGGTGGACATATTTACAAGATTTTGATTTTGAAATTATGTACAAAAAAGGAAAGTTTATTAGCCATGTTGATTTTCTGAGCAGAAATCCTGTTGATGAACCCACTTCACATTCAACACTCAATAATACTGTTAATGTAATCCCCAACAATAATCCAGAGTCTTGGTTAGAGGCAGCACAGCACAGAGACCCCGATACTCAAGCTTTAATAGATAGAGTACAGACAGGCGACCTAGACCAAACCCAATATATCGTCAGACGAAATTTGCTACATTATAAAAATAGCCCAAATGAAGTACCAAAACTATATATACCAAAAGGAAGTCGTCTTAATATTCTTCGTTTATTTCACGATGAACACTGTCACGTAGGATATGATAAGACGATTGGTAAAATTCGGGAGCACTTTTGGTTTCCAGGGATGGCAGCTTTTGTTAGAAAATATTTATTACATTGTTTGGTTTGTGTTGAACGAAAAAGCCATCATGGCCCAAAACAAGGTTTTTTACACCCAATCAAAAAAACTGCCATTCCTTTTCACACTGTCCACCTAGACTGCACAGGTCCGTTTCCACAATCAAATGAAGGGTATAAATATATTTTATTACTTGTTGACGGATTTACAAAATTTTGTTTACTGAAACCCATAAAATCATTAAATGCTCGCGAATTAGTACCAATCATACGTGAAATAGTCACAACTCTTCGAACACCTACCTTAGTAATAACAGATCGGGGCACAAATTTTACATCCGGTGAAATTCAAGCACTTTTCAGAGATTTACATATTGAGCATCATTTAATTGCTACGGGAATTCCCAGGAGTAATGGCCAGGTCGAGCGATATGTCTATACAGCAACCGATATGCTCAGTACTATTTGTAATGATTTGTCAGATTGGCCGAACGAATTGTGGAAAGTCCAGCAATCAATAAATACGACCGTTCAAAAATCTACTGGATTTTCCCCACTTCGGTTACTCATAGGAATTGATGCCAATATCCCATCATTGCAAGCTCGTTTAGATGGCATATTAGATGAAAACCCTCTGGCTTCTCTTATTAACACACAGGCAGATAGAGCTTTAGCAGCACAACGTCTTGAGGAAATATCAAAAAAATTTAAAGACCGGTTCGATGCCACTCGACGTAACAATTTGGCTTTAGCTGTAGGTGATTTGGTTTATGTTAACCAAGATCATAGACGTAATAATAAATTAATGCCAAAATTTAAAGGACCCTATGAAATAACCGCACTTTTACCTAACGATCGCTATGCTCTGAGAGGTCTGGGAAATTTAAGAAATGTTATAATTGCAAAAGAAAAATTACGTTATTGGCCAGGAGAATTTTTGGACGATGAGGCAACAACGTAATGTATCTTTCAGTAACCAAGATAAATAAAATACAATGTATGTTAATCCTTATGCAAATAGTGATTATGCGAAGATAGTGATGCTGATTGGTCAAATCGCTAGTATTTAAAGTGATTGATTAAAGTTTGATTATTTTGTCAATGGTTGATTATTTTCGTGACGTAGTCGGTATAGCAAAAAAAAAAAAAAAAAACGTCGAACACTCGCTGGTCGGCCTTTCATTTGATGTTTTTCTGTCTCACTAGCAGCGAGTGAATGAGATTGACATGTCGAGATGATTGGCAAGTGTTGAGGCAGTCAAAGCACTCCGCTGGTCGGCCATTTGTTTGGTGTTTGTCCATTTCATTAGCAGCGGGTGAATGGGACAAACATGTCTAGATATATGGCAAGTGGTCAAGTTAATATATTTTAATCAATCACTCTCCTATGATTATGCTAGGGTGTACTTTATTTATTTATTATTAATATTATTGATTGTGTACTTCGAGAACGAAGTACTTGTCAGTATGGCCGTGATAGATTATATTGTTAACAATAGCTTTCTATCAAAGAATTACGTTGTGATTAAAAATGGGTAGGTAGATTTCTTTTACTTGACATTCCAAATCAGTACAATACAAATACTATTTTTAGTATACCTTTTTATAAATACTTATGATTCCTGGATGTAAATAAATTATCGAATTTCCATATCTAAAGTAAACTATTGTTGTGATAATTGAATTTCAAAATGTAGCCTATTTTTATAATATGTAGTAAATACAACGACTGACAAGTCGACTGTTAACATTTCGGTTTAGTGTCATATTAAGTCTAAGTATAACTTCATGATATTGTAAAGTAATAAAAATTAAGAATATTATTTTTTAATGTGATTCGAAATAGAATGATAATATTTATGATTAAGTTTTACAATGTATTTATTTTAAAAGTTGCTTTGCTGATAACTAGCTTGATTGCTCTTTGCCACTATAAAATGCCAGGGAGCTCAGTTTGCAGCTCAGTTCGTTTCCAGCAAGCTACTAGTAAACAACAGGTATGGTCCTGCCTTATTAATCTGTATTTTATTGTGTATAGTTTTTATTAAATTTCTGCAATTGATTTATTTCTGTAAATAATTTCAATTGCTATCCTCAGTAGTTGCCTTTGCTTTGCTAATTATAAATAAACGGTCTAGGCATATTATGAATTGAAATATATGAGATTCTCGGCCTAAAAACCGTTAACCACTGTTTAACATAAAACATGTATAAATCTGGTTCTCATAATTATACTAGTAATATTTTTCTAATTAAAATACCTTTCAGTAATTTACTTATTGATTCGTTTTGAAACCAGGTATATACAAAATAAGACCCCATTTAGCTAACTATTGTTGATGTATAAAGATGTTTAGAACAATTGTTTCTAAAAGAGTGTAAAATATATAAATACCCTAGATCCTATACTTTTTATTTGATCATTTGAAATAAAACAACATGATTTATAATTCATTTCTTATTATTTTCTATACCTATTTCCCTATTAGCTAACACGCGCTTTTTATACATGGCTCCCGGGGCGCCTTTTATATTGTAAAGATTACATGCAGGGCGCCTGTGGCGCCCTTTACACTGTAAGGTCGGGCGAAACCCGACATTCAAGCGTGCGAAGTGCGCTCTTTCACACCGGCTTCACACTGTAGGGCCGGACGAAGCCCGACATTCAAGCGCGCGAAGCGCGCTTTTACACACAGGCTGTGCACTGTAGGGTCGAGCGAAGCCCGACAATCAAAAGCGCGCCTTACATAAAGGGCGCCTGCGGCGCCTTTTACACTGTAAAGATTACGTACAGGGCGCCTGCGGCGCCTTTTTCCCTTACCTACAACTTTTTCACTGTAGGTTAGGGTAAAGCCCAACATTTAAGTCTTACATACAGGGCGCCTGCTTTACGCTATGAGGTCCCTAAGCGGCCCTATGCGGTCTTCGCAATGACTGTTTAGATTAGCTACCCAAAATTTTTGTTCTCCAATAGCTTTTGTTCCATTCGCGTTTTACTCCATTCTGCTTTTTAACCAGGCGTTAATTAATAAAACGCGTATGTCCCAGTCGCTTTTTTCCCCAAAGAAGCGTTTTTCACGATAGTCACATTAAGTCGATAGTTAGGTAGGTATGTAGGTTAGGTTCGTTAGGTAGCTTCAGATGCCCGAAGGGCAAACCGCCCAGAAATAGGAGCCCCGCGTAGCGCGGCTCCGTCGGCTCAGGGTACGAAGGGCTTGTTCTCGGAAATATTACTCTTTGGGGAAAAAAGTGACTGGGACATACGCGTCGTGATTAAATTAACTACTGAAAAAATAAACGCCTGGTTAAAAAGCAGAATTGGGAAAAACGCGAATGGAACAAAAGCTATTGGAGAACAAAAATTTTGGGTAATTAATCTATACAGTCTTCGCAATAACTTCCACGTCACGTTTCACATCAACCACTGCGGCTGTATCCCTGATACAGCCTATCGAGGAAAACTTTTCCCATACAGTTTGTATGAAAATGAAAACTTTTATTTTTCACATGCTATTTTTTATGACAATTATTTTTAAAGCGAAATTTACAAACCTACAATATATTATGCTGAAGCGATCAACATCAAAATCAAAGTGATTTGTTAAGATTTAGTAAGTGGAAACCGTTTTCTGCCGAAATGGAAATTGTATGAAAGAAGTACCTACTGTCTGTAGCTATTCTACCCTCTTAAACGTAACAGGACTGATTGGCGAGATAGAAAAATGTGAATAAAATTTCACGTTTTCTCCATAGTAAATGTAAAATTTTGTTACCTACTCAAAAATCTCTCACACGCCAACAGCACTAAGCTAGCAATAGAAGCGTTTTTGTAGTTAACGGTAGAAGAATTCGCGACACTCAATTGATAATAGGAATAACATACACTTAACTTAAAAAATAATGAAATAAAACTATGAAAACGGATTATATCGCGTATATTGAATTTATAATGTTAAAATTATTTAAAAATAATGTTAAAATTATTTAAAAAAAAAATTGTATATTGAATTTATAATGTTAAAATTATTTAAAAAATAATGTTAAAATTATTTAAAAAAAATTGCACCATGGGTTTGAACCATGTGGGTATCTCAGCATTATCAGTTTTTTTTTTTCAAACAAGAGATTACGGATGCTACGAGCACATGACAATTAATGTCTGAAAATATCAGTGCCTTGTCAAAATCTCAAACAAGAATTTTAATTTAATTTCTAATCTTTTTTAACAATAAACATTCCATCCGCTATCTACTGATCTTTTGGTGGTTAGTCGGCAGGACAGCTCTACACATCCATCTTATCTTAAGCTATGCTCGCGAGGTCTACAGCTCACAGAGCCACTAGTATAAGTTACTCTATGGTGATAGAGAGACACAAAGCGTTTCGTTGTCGTAGCCATGGAGACTATATAAAGGAGCCAAATCTCTATGTATGAAAAGTGTCCATCAAAAAACAGTAATTACGCGGCGCCACCATACACCGAAATACTACCAAAAACAACCTACGTAATTTGGTCGGGTTATTTGTTGCCTTATATGGTTCATGTTATACTCATGTCCCAGAGCCTAACTAGCGCCACCGGAGATATTAGGAACTATTATTTAAAGCTGAAAGCGGTCACTTTTGCAACAATTCTGCCATAAAAGATTGGCATCCTTTCTATACTATCCATAGTCGTAGCGATTGCGATTGTCACCTTGGCTAGGCCGGCGATCCATTAACCTTCCATTTGGAGAAAATCGTTTCAAGAATATTTATTTTAAGATGTTTTTTGTAATTGAATCCCTTTATGAAGTTCGATGCCCCGTGTATTTGAAAATAAATCTGAATGGTTTTGCATAAAATATTCAATTGAAATGATCTCTTTTATATAAAATGAGGTGAATACATTACGTTACGTATAGAATACAGTCATTATGCGAGCAAATTATTATTTGCTCGCATAATGACTGTATTCTACACAGTAGTAGTCATCGTTATATCGTTAATCGTAACACACCTTTGCTACTATAGAAATAAGGATGTGTTCCGATATATTTGGCTACTTTGGCCGTCACTTCTATTTGTAGCTGACTGTACACAGGTTCTAATACACATTTTATCTTTCATAAGCGTGACCATAACTAGGCCATATCAAAGGGCCTACTGCGAACACCGAAGTTAGCAAATATTTGCCGGGCATATTTCTCTTTTACTCCAATTAAGAAAAAAGGGGACGGCCGCTTCTCCATACAAACGTAGTCCTCATTTTCCTCTGTGGATATTGACATAATGGAAAATATTTCTGCATTAGTTGACGTATATTAACCATAGCTATGCCCCACGTTTAACTTCGGTGTTCGCGGTAGACCCTTCCTTATTGATCAACATGTCAATTATGTCACAATTGACACTGCCAATTTCCCGTAAGTGTCGTGTTACGTATGGACGGTGTTACGTTTATATGCAAGGACTAGGAGGATATAACCAAACGGAGCCGCCACGTCTGTAATTTTCTGTACAAAAAAGTCGGCCGATTTTTGCGGGGGAGGCGAACGTCAAATGTATACCGTAACGTAAAAATAGCCATGTCAGATAAACGTCAGTCCATACATTGTGTAAGACCACTGGCCGACTATTTTAGACAAAGAGGAACGCCTGTCAATGGCTACTCCGTGCAAGGATCTTGTGTTCACACTGGATATCCCGTCTAAGCTAAGGAAATGGCGAAACGTTGGAATTGTCGTCTCTTTGTGTCATTTTTCTTGAAAGGAGAAGGAGAGCGCAACTGTTGAGATACTTTCAAAAGAAACTGCGAATTGAATGTTACGTCGATGGCCATCGAGCCTCATGGGAATGCCTTAGAAGGAACATCCAGCGTGCATAAATGGAATTCTTCTTTATAAACTTTTTACAGTGAAATGCCTGTTTTAGGTATTAATTTATGGTCAACTTAGTGAAATAAGAACTGTCTTGTACAGTGTGGGGGTATTTTTTTAATTTACGGAACACTATTCAACTGTAAAACTAGGTAATCAAGTTAAAACTAAATTTTCAACATATTTATCGCATTAGATAAATTTAATACTTGTAATAGTTTCACAGGATTTCAGAATTAAAATGTACATATTGGTACGATTGGTTGCAGAATTAATTTAAATATTTTCGTATAATCCGTTGCCAAAAGATGAAAAATCTTAGTAAACGACATGAATTATATACAAGGTGTGTCATATATTAAATCACATTTACAAACGGGTCTATCGCGAATTTATTTTGTTACCTTTATTTACCGACGTTTCGACACAGGTTTCACTGGTTTCACTTTTCGTGGGGTAGTCACACAAATCTCTGTTTTGACATTTTGCTGGGACGTCAGTTAGCCGCGACCACGACCAGTGAAACCTGTGTCGAAATGTCGGTAAATAAAGGTAACAAAATAAATTCGCGATAGACCCGTTTGTAAATGTGATTTAATATGTGTTCAAACCGCGAAAGTTTTAAATATTATAAGGTGTGTCATAGTCCAGCGTAAAAGTGAAAAGTTGGAAACAAATATTGCGTTTTATAAGAATAATGTTTCTGCAGATTATTTTTCCAAAATGCTCATTGCATTCGATTATATTTACACGTAGCTGTTTCACCACGATAAATTTAAAACAAACTGAAGAAGTTGTAGCAACATGGTTGTCTATGGATCGCAATGGTTTGCAATAACGGTACCAATAGTAGTAATAAATAGTTCTGACTAGCGGTATATCCTGTATCTTATGCTTATATATGTATATACAGTAATTTGCATTATTAAAATTATTCGATGTAAAGTGGAATTATTCTAAAAACTCTTAAGCTCTGTATGCTATACATATACACCGTGTAATTGTTAAACACACATAAACACCACTAATCCCGTAGCTTCAGCATGCGATCGCAATTATAATAATGTATAGTAAGTTTAAGGAAGGCGACACTTTGGGCGAGGCAGACCACAGTGGCCAGTGGTCTGGACTTTTCTCTGGTCACAAACTTGGCGATAATTCTGGAACAAAAAATTCGTCATTTTTTTACTAATATTTTTTTATTGTTTGTCCAAATGTAACTTAAAGGAGCACATGAAATACTCAACTATCGTACTACCACGGCTAAATGATAGTACCTAACCTGCGGGCGCAGCATGGTTCCATTTTTATCGCCTGTCACTATGCCCGTCACTGTCGCACTTATATACTTGTTAGAACGTGACAGGCATGGTGACAAGCGATAAAAATGCGACCGTGCTGCGCCCGCAGGGCTTACATACATTGTTACAAACTTTGAAGCTGGTCTAAATTTGTATTAACGGTTGCGAAAACCGAAACTAATCATTCATAATTACTCGTACCTACCGAACAGCAGTCAGTCATTCAGTGACCAACTTTTGCCGAAGTTTCTTTAATCTCACAATTTTCCTTTAAATTAGAGCCTTCAATAAAAGAAATGGCTTTGCATTCCTGTTACCATCAGAATGGTTCACGTAACTTACCTAAATTCTGCATTTGATGTTGACTCAGCACGACCACGTACTCCTCCGAACTCGTGTCTAACTCTATATCTGTATGACACAAATAAACGTATTAACATAGTTTTGCGCGAATTACTGGCATAAGACAAAGTTTTCTGTTGTGTTATTCTTAATCCGCGTAACGTAAAGACTGCCAAGTAGAAAACTTCTAAGCAGTGAATTACTTACAACAGCTTACAGTAAGATTATTATGCTTACATGTCAATCGTAATTATACACCGTGGGTCCGGGTAACCCGACATACTTTGACCAAAGATTCGGATGACTAATTAACTAGAGTTAAATAAAAGTTTTATGTAGGAAAATATAGGCGAAAAGAAATTGAAATTGATTTGTAAAACTAATACGTCTAAAAATTTCTATGAATACCTGCTTAGGTTAACTAATAGAACTTTATGAATAATGTACATTGAACAAAGTAATCCGATTTCAATAATATAATATATAGGTACACGTAGATAATATTGCCAGTAATAAATGGTAAATGTTGCTGGTTTTCAGTGCCCAAAATGATACAGATAAGATTAGAAAGTGTAGGTGCTTACATGGTTGCGTGGAAGTAGGTTCCGTCACAACTGTGGGCGGCCTGGTGGTGGTCACAATCGTGGTACTCGTGGTAGTCGTGGCAAGAGCTGCAACAATACACAGCTTGAGAGTTACACTACTAGTAGACCCAAACCAAACGGACGACCGGGGTCGTAAAACTTCTCATTCACGCTCGCGTGGTCGGAGGTAGGGTGAGAGAGAGAGATATGACCCCGGTCGTCCGTTTAGTTTGGGTCTACTATAGATGGAACTAGAAACAGCGGATACTCGTCATATTTTATAGGCTGTTTAATCTATGCACCGAACATCGCTCAATCGCGTTACCGTTTTACGTTTTCTTATACTTATACTGTCAGATATTTGACGCTACAATAAAAATGCCTCATAATGGTCATTTGACCATTATGAGGCATTTTGTTGTTTGTTGTTTGTTGAGGCACATTGGTTGTGTTTACAACCAATGTAAAATAAGAGCTTATCATCATAGTGCCTAATTATTTTCGTAATGTTGTAAGGCAGTAGGTATGAAAACCTCGCTTGGTTATTGTTTGCTGCATCTAGTTAAATCTATTGCCTGCGGGGTGGATCCAAGAAAACTAAAACAAGAAAACAAGTCTTATGACCGCGTAAGGAAATTAGTGTATCTGATCGGGATGAAAAATAAAAAAAATAGCAGCGAGAGGGTTAACCGGCACTGTTATTAGTGCTCCGCTCAATAGAGTGGAGCGTATAGCTGAGTCGGAACCCTTTTGTTGTTGCTGCAATGCACACAGCGTGCAGCTAACCACTAAAAACTAATTTTTCGTGTTTAAGTAAAAAAAATTTTGTTAATTTAATTTAGTACATAAGTTTTGTTCTGACTGCAATGTACCTACTTATACTTTACACTAAAATTGTGTGTTTTGCAGCATCCAAATAAACGTTTTATCTATCTATCTATCTATCTATCTTATAAACTTCAGTGATAGCAAAACTGGCAACATTGTTATCTTCGCTGAATTACTTTAATACCATTCGCAATGAACGGTGAAATTCGAACGAGAAGACTTTATTATAGTAATTAGGTAAAGGCGACCATATAATTAAGTTTACCGCAATAGACTGTCGTATTAAGAATGAGTCACGCTACACCGCCCTGATCCTAAGCCGTTTTCGTATAATTTAACTTGAATTAGAAACAGTTGTTTGAAAGATGAATGATTGTTGACAAGTCGAATTTAAGAAATTAAAAAATCCAACTGCAAATACGTTTCGCAAGAAATTTTCATTTACTCTAGTCAATCCAACAACACAGACGAATATTAGTTATTTGTTCTACAAGGGGGTAAAGTTGTTGTTTAACCACTCGTGCTTATTTGATACTCGAGCAAGTGAAAGGGTTTCATTCAAGGCATGAGGCTTAGTAACTAATTGCCCAACCATGAGCAAACAACTCAAAATTTGCATTACTTTGCCTCACATGTGGATTAAATGCAACTCTCTTATCAGTTTTTGAAGTACAAAGAGAGCCTTTCCGTGCTGGTGTGATAAAAAGTATATTATATTATATAAAGTACACCTCGGTGTCAATCATTAGCTCCGTAGCGAACGATACGGTAATCTCTTACCACTCTTCCATATTAATAGTGCGACAGAATGATACAGTTGCGTTTCGTTCGCTACGGAGCGTAAAATCTTGGCTACGCACCCTCATACATCGCTATCCGTCAAACGATATAGGTCGTGCCAAGGAATAAATTATAGTAATAAATAAATATATAAGTACCTTAATCATCAATATATACCCCCCAACTGCATTATTTTGATATTCGTTAATCCAGCACTTTACACTTGTACAGTAGCTATGCCTTTGTTGTGTAAATTGATAACTGTACTTAATTTAATTTAGCTGTCCAGTCAGTAATCCTTTGAACGGGTGGTGTTCAAAGGATTCATATTTGTTTAAAACCGTGTTTATAGGTTTTTGAACGATGCTCATGCACACTTGTCTCCTAGTATTCGTACGTTACGGTGCCAAGGGAGCTAGGTATCAACAGACTTTAACAACAAGGTTGACTAATTTAATACAATTCATTATGTGCGCCTGTTTTGTTTATATTAAGCGAGATTAAGGAGCTAATTTCATTTTCAGAGCGTGTGTTTCTGAATATTATAATAAAGTGTAACATTTTAGTTTATCTATAATTTCTACAAAAGATATACTCTTTTATGATAGCTAAAACTGAAATGTAGATTGTGTCCATGCCAATTAATTCACCTCTTTGTGAATATCAAAAGGTAAGTACGTATAACATTTACACGCTGTATAATATGCCTATGTAAATAACGCAATATTGCGGTCTCAGTGGAGTGTTTTAAATTTGTAGGTACGAGTATAACTGATATTTGTGCAGCTATAAATTTAGTTAGAATCCGAAATACGATTTCTATCTGTATAATGTATTTTAGGAGTTCATTTAACAAAATAAGACATACAGATAAATAGAAATACATCCACAGTAAAAACGGGTCATTGCGTATGGAAAATTTTATTTTCCACGATTTTGAGTATTATATTTTTTGCTGTCTCATAGACAATTAAAACATCTAAAAACGAGTTGTAGACCTCGCGCTGCTACTACTAGATGTAGCCAGGTGTAGGTTTCGCCATTTTGAAAATTTTTCAAAATGTGAATTAACAAAAACAAACCTGTACACAAAATATAATGAAAATCGGTTGAGAAATTAAATGCAACATATTATAGAGGAGAACATCCGGACATACGAAAGAATTCTGCCCAAACTGAAACGGAGACCTTCGCTTTCACTCGGTCAATATAAAAGTAATAAATTGAACTGTCATTCCCAATATCAAAGAATTTTAGTTTAGCTAATGACAGCACAATGCACTCACGCAATTTGCATGTTTGATAACCGTCCATGCATGCAGAGATAGCTTAAACATCGCCTCATTATTTATGTATTCAAATTGACGTTTATCTATATTTTAGTCTATGTTCATTGTTCACTGGCTCTGTCTATTGTGCTCTACTCATCAAAATTATTCTGATAAAATATTGAGAATATTAAAACTAACATTTGGGATTCTACGAAATAAATTATTTCATATAAATTAAATTATAAAAAGTATGTTATCTATCTGTACTCCGTTTTCTTTGACGATTATTCTGCGAGTAAAGGCCACCGCACAATGGGACTTCTAGCACCGATACACCGTAGATATTTAGACATCCACGAAATGCCAAATCCATTTCTATCTATAAATAAGAGTGTTTTGAAACTAGCGATACGCTTGTTTTTCACGGTATTTAAGTGTTTACAGATTTGTCTATTTTTTTTACTACTTTACAGTTGATCCCAATGTCATCTCATCATGATGGGATCCTAGAGAAATCGAGCATTGTTTGGGTATCCTACTGTATATATTCCTCTATTTTAATCATCAGGGTGATTCACTCAGATAATCGCGATTAAGTAAGCGCGTTTACTGAAATAACATTATATAAGTACGCATAGAAAAATAATCACTGAAAAGGTTTTTGATGTCAAAGAAGTAAAGAGAGCCGTCTTATCTGGCTTTTCCAGGAAATCACATCAACTGCAATATGTAGAAATTGGGACCATAAACTGAGCAGCTTGAATAACGGAAATGTCGCACTAGAACTCAGCGTTACTTTCAGCGCTCAGTGACGTTTTCGTAAAACTGTTTCTTTGTAAGGAATGAAGCAGTGGTTGAATAATAATAAAAATAAGGCATGTACATACCTACCGGCATATTTTTTTTTCTAAAATCGTTAAATTGATTGAATCAATGATAGGGAAAACTGTTAAGGTATAATAATATAAATACACCATTATATACGAGTATATTAAGAAACACTCTCTTTATAAAAATATCGGATGATTCGAGTGATATGACTAATTTCCGTCCAATATCAATACATACTTTCTGTACAAAGTTTTTGAAAAGTTAATGTTAAATGATCTACTGGGTCACTCCAACAGACATTTTCGCAAAGGGCCGATCCACGACCGATGCTGCTTCGGTACCTCTTAGACATAGGTATTTATAATACTTATTTGGGAATTTTTTTGTGATGCAATTGGCATATTTTGTGATCTTTCTAAAGTATTTGATTGTGTGGATCATGGAACGCTCATTTTGAAATTAGAACACTAGGATCTGCCAGAAAGTACCCTAAACTTGATGTCTTCTTACAATAGAACACAATAAACAGTTGTTGTAAACAAAACCCAGTCTAGCGGAACTGTAGTCCAACTAGGAGTGCCACAAGGTTCTATTTTGGGTCCATTCCTGTTTTTGGTTTATATTATTTGCCATGTGTTTATAGTAGAAAACCTTTGTAAAATAGTCCTTTTTGCTGACGACACATCACTACTTTTTAAGGTTGATCGGAAATCTACCGATTACATTGTAATTAATAGCATACTCGTTAATGTAATTAACTGGTTTACTATTGACAATTTGCTTATTAATGCTAAGAAAACCAAATGCGTTAGATTTTCTTTGCTGAATGTTAAACCAGTCGATACTATTTAAGATACTTTTTATACTGTTTCTTGGTTTAACATTGGACAAAAATCTACAATGGAATCCTCATGAGAACACTACCCAACAAATTAAGTTCGGCCGCTTACGCCGCCGTTAGGAGAATTAGACAATTAACTAATGTTGAGACAGCTCGCCTTGTTTATTATAGTTATTTTCATAGTGTAATGTCATATTCTGGTTTGGGGCAAAGCAGCTGACATACAGACTATATTTGTCTTACAAAAGAGAATCATTCGTTCTATATATAACTTGTATTGTAATGTAGTATAAATTTATTATAATTATATGATTGACATTGTATATTATAGTATGGCTGAATTGACGTGTAAAATTTGTACAATTTTATCAATAAATGTATCTTATCTTATCTTATCTTATCTTAAGAGCGCGTGAATCATTAAGAGGACTTTTCAAAGAAATTAATATTTTAACTGTAGCTTCCCAATACATCTATGATAATATTTTTTTTGTTATCTAGACTCTTTCACAAAGACTTCTGATGTCTATAACTATAACACTAGACATCAAAGGCACTAAATGTAATGACCACCAAAAAATACTTAGGTACCCTAAATAAAGGAAAAGGCATATCCCGGTCAATATGTCTAGAGCATAATTTTATAAAATATTCTAACCCTCTTCAAAAGTCATAGGTTTTCTTGAATTATTTATTTTAACCTACGATATTACAGACAGGCAAGAAACAGACGTAAATTTAATTCAACCCCTGGGATTGCGTAGGAAAAAAAAACGGTTTGGATACTTTACGCGAAAAACTTCACTCATCACGACTAATAACTTACAGCACAAAGGTTGCATTATTGTTGCGGCGTCGTTGTTGCCGCCGCTGTATCTGTAAATTTTCTTGATAAAATGAGTGACGTTCGCCACCACATTACTGCCGCGACTGTGACGTTCATTCTGTTACTCGTCGATCTTTAACACGGCTTCGTGCATGTAACCGTTGGATTTTATAAAGGTTGCGCGAAACACTCAACTCGTCTTTTTACTTTCTGTACAGCGCGATATCATCCCGCGCCGTACCGAGCACATTCTCCGCGACGCACTGGTATGCGCCTATGCCATCCCGCGACACGTCGTCCATCTTCGCTTCTATGTGTTTGTAACAGTTGGATTTTATGAACGTTGCGTAAAAAACCACTCATATCTATACTTACTGTAAAGCGTGATGTCGTCCCGCGCCGTACCGAGCACATTCTCAGCGACGCACTGGTACGCGCCAATATCATCCCGCGACACGTCGTCGATCTTCAGTACGGCTGTGTGCTTGTAACTGTTGGATTTTATGAGCGTCTGGTACTTCGAACCTGAAAAAATAGTTAATTAGGTACTTTTTCTGCAATTCTGCAGTTATTTATGTGTGCTTATTAGTAAGCAATTTCCAACTAACTACGAGTAGCGCAAGTGGTTTTAATGCACCAGTGCACTGAAAGAGTTTCCTGCCAAAATACCATTAAGAATTTAACTCCAGACCGAAAGCCGCACTTTTTCACAATATCATTGCTAGGAAAATATGTGTAAGTACTAGGTTCAACGTTTTTCAATATTTATTATTAAAAATCTGCATAAGTAATTTTATTTATCATCCACGCATGTAACGGAACATTTCTGTACCGTTTTGTATCCTGTTGATGTTGATGTGTGTCCAGTAGACACTCGGTGTCGGGTACGCCTCTATTTTGCACTGTAGCAACACCGATTGTCCCAAATAGCCCCCTATCATTTTCTGTGTCACTACTGCAGATGGCTTGCCTGAGAACAAAAATATATATGATAAAATCCCGATTTTACTGTTAATAGACAGGAAATTAAGTGTTAAATCCATTCCAGTACGCATGCCGTTGAAGTTTTTAAAAATTCCACACGTTTTCATCTAACTAAAACCGAGTTGGTAATGTTGGTATACCTAAGTCGCAACAGTTCGCGAGTGAAATAACGAGTTTGTTGCTTTTCTTAGAAATGGTGCAACGAGGCACTCTGCACGAGAGCGTTGTTGAACAACCCTACTACTACTACTACTACAAGTAAAAATATTGTAACAACGTAACAACTTTGTTTGGAAAATATACTACTGTGTTCTGGTGGCATGATCAGAAATGATAAAAATTGAAGGTGGTGATTCGGAACAACTTTTGCCACGGGACCAATACGGAAATCGCGTAAAAAAAGATACCCTTGTATGTAGGTAATAAAATAACACGTTCTACCCAGTTATTTTTGCGTGATTGCAAGCAGGGTATTATAACTTTTTTATCATTATCTTAATAGGTACAAAACTCCTGTCAAGTATTGTTTTTAAATCGCAATAGATAACCGACTGTAAACTGTAACTGACATACAGGGTGAAATTGTTATCTCTGACCAAATTTTTTTTGCGATTTTAGGGTTGGCTCCATATTTAACGTTGTTCAGTATGACCTACATTATTCACCATTAACAATTTCACCCTGTATAAACTGAGATAGTGACAGGCAATATTTAGACACGTGTAAATTGGTACTTCGAGGTTATCTTATCTTTATTAGAATGAACATATTGGTTGTTATACGCAATTACGCAACGCAATACGCAATTGACTATAAGGTACAATTATCATACTGCAAAATGTAATCAATTGGGTAGATATAGTAGAATTGTTTTTTTTCTTTGTCAACATGCGGATTGATTATATGATTATACTTACCGTCATTTATATTTTATTAAAATTGCATAGACACGTGTAAATTGGTACTTCGAGGTTATCTTATCTTTATTAGAATGAACATATTGGTTGTTATACGCAATTACGCAACGCAATACGCAATTGACTATAAGGTACAATTATCATACTGCAAAATGTAATCAATTGGGTAGATATAGTAGAATTGTTTTTTTTCTTTGTCAACATGCGGATTGATTATATGATTATACTTACCGTCATTTATATTTTATTAAAATTGCATCGTATTAAATTAACAGTCCCCGCTGAAATCTCATTACCAGCAACGAATGTGCAGCAAAGGAACTAATGAGCAGAGACAATTTATCGTAATTTCCAGATTTTCC
This sequence comes from Cydia strobilella, assembly GCF_947568885.1. Lineage (NCBI taxonomy): Eukaryota > Metazoa > Arthropoda > Insecta > Lepidoptera > Tortricidae > Cydia > Cydia strobilella. The sequence continues at coordinate 8,793,931 of NC_086048.1, forward strand.
AGAGAAATTTTATCAGTCTCGATACTACCTATCCCTACTAGGTATGTTATGTTGTTACTAAGCCTACTTCAGTTTATTGGTATCGATTGGTTCAATCGATTATTATCGACGGCTATTGGGCTTCCGTCTTTGTAATAAGGTGCTGTAGTATAAAGGCACTGCAACTGATCACCTATTTACGGCCGCTCGCCATAACTCACCGTGGTCCAGTGGCACGCAAGCTTGACTCGTAAGTTAGAGGACTGAGGTTCAATCCTCAGAACGAGGGAGCTTTTTGTATGTTTTTTCGTTTGTATTATCGGGGGATAATATGCAATCCCACCAAAAACATTTCATGTAAAGTGTTGCCAAGACTAGGCGCATAAAGCTTTTACACTCAAAAGCTATCAGATCCCGTAGTAGGTACCAAGACTTTTACTCTGTAAGTCCTAACTTTATTAGCTCGAACTGTATAAAGCCAACATCTTGGTCAAACGTACAGTACGGCTTTGCCGTTTCGTTGCTAAGCGTCAAATGGACAAATTGGACAGTCCCTTAATGACACTCAGAATTTGAAAGACTTGTGTAACTACTTGGTACAAAAAGTCCACCGATTGAGTGTTTATGTGACTGCAACGAAACGGCCAAGCCGTACTGTACGTTTGACCAAGATGTTGGCTTTATACAGTTAGAGCTAATAAAGTTAGGACTTACAGAGTAAAAGTCTTGGTACCTACTACGGGATCTGATAGCTTTTGAGTGTAAAAGCTTTATGCGCCTAGTCTTGGCAACACTTTACATGAAATGTTTTTGGTGGGATCTCATTCATTTTTGTAAGAGTTGATATACCAGCTAGAAATGACTTATTCGTTTATAGAATCTACGATAATACAGGATCATATATAAGCAGGCATAATTCTAAAATATTTTAACATTAGATTTTATAAAAGTTACGTATTGCTAGCGCCATCTATGTAGAGCCTATATAAATTATAAGTCAGGAATTTTATGTATTATAAATTGTAAGTTTCTAGAAATTTTAAAGCATTATTATCATAATCGGAATTGTTTTAATGACCTAAGCGTTAGTTAAGGTCTCCGATTCAGCTCACTCAACCGATTTTTGTGAATTTTGTGTTCACATGTTTTTCGACTAAGTACATATATTTGCAGAATATACAACATCACGGAGTCATTGTAGATCAGCGCCTAAAAAGTAGCGGTTTCGATATCATTAGGCATTTTTTTCTTTTTGAGACATGTACTTAATGCAGAAATTTCCTCTATTTAGATATTTAATTCTTAATGGAGAATAAGTAGCTAAATTTCATTTAGAGATATAGATACCTTGGTGTGGGTACATACCTACGTGCTATCGCAATGCTGTTGTAAAACCGCGGCTTTGTAGTACGACGATTCGAGTTTGATCCCCAGACATGTATTTTTTTAAATAAAATTTGAATTTAGCGAGTGCGAAGTGCGAGCTAAGCGTAGGTATTCGTTACAGTTGGGCAAAAATATTTTCTAGTCTCCGGCTGTTCTTTTGTATAAGTCGTTCGTATTACTCAACTTATTTTCGGTAAATTTTGTGAGCAGAATTTATTTAAAAAATATTAAAATAGCCCACTTATCACACGCGAGTCAAGAGGTAAAGAAACCGGTATATAAATGAGCTCTCCGAATATGCATAGATATTGTTACGGATCTTACGGTCGCGTTACTCTGGTGTTTCGAGATCTCTACACGCATGCGAGTTTCTAAATCGTTGGGAACTGTTTGATGGTACTGTGACATCCGAAAACAAAAAGTCGTATGTGCCTGCAAACTTCCTATTATGATATGACTACATATATTCACCTTTCGCTGAATACTGCACAAATAAATTGTGCAGCACAATACGGCAAATCTAATTTAATTAACAATATTTTGTTACGTGAGAATACGAGTCACATGAACGTCGTCAGTCGAGTATGTAATGTAATTTATAAAACAACTGATCATAGTCTGCTCACAAAATACACATATGTTCCAAAATGGCTGTCACATATGGACAGACAGACGGAAGACCGGACGGATAGACGGACTAAACAAAACTGTAAGGATTCCGTTTTTGCCATTTTGGCTACTGAAGGCCGAATGCCCGGAGCGTATGACAGGTACACGCTACCCGCAACGTCTCCAAGTATCTTCATGGCGGACGGTTTGGCCGAAGTAAGAAGTTAAATTTTGTAACCACAGTAAATTCACTGCCATCTATCGACACACTTTAAAACTAAAAATGTAGATTTATAAAAGTACGATAAAATGTATTTAAATATAAATAAATGATTTTTTTTACTTGCATTAATTATTATTGTATGAGTTTGACCCATTTCTTTCACTGATATGCGTTAAAATAGTTAAATAATAAACGAAACTGTCAACGCCCTCTATACGAGAGCAGGCCAAAGGTAGTGGCGTCATCTGATCGAGAATCAAATTTTCGTGATTTTCGAGGCACCGTTTTTTCCTTGGACTGTATCCATCTATTACGGAGTTATATCTATCTTTGCAAATACCTACTTACCTAATCTAGATAGATGAGCTGGCGGCTTCCTCGCACAACGTATCAGCATTGCGATACAGCGAGGAAATGCCGCCAGCATCCTTGGTACAATGCCTCAAGGGCCTATTTTAGATAGCTAGTTATTAATTTCGTTTACGTAGTTCCACTGTCTATATCTTGTATGTAAATAAAGAGTTATTTAATTCTATGATATAATAATTAAACTAATGAAGGTGACATCTACCGAAACACTTGTGTACTTGCAGATGTACTCTAAGCTTAGTTTAGCTATGTCATTATATGTAATAGTTCATAACCAATCCGTAGTTTCATAGTGTGGCACTGCACTTAGCTATATAAGCTTCTACATGTATGTAGATACGATCACTTTTTCCAACCAGCCTTCTGTTAACATTAAGCCGGGCCGGGGTTTGAACCCGCGACCACGGGATTGAAAGTCACACGCTCTTACCGCTAGGCCACCAGCGCTTGTGTTTAAAGTATGGTTTTGAAAAGTTTACGACAAGAAACAGTGCCAATATAGGGGGCGCTATTTGGCTGGTTCACGTGAACCTGGTTCAAAACTGTACTTCGAAAACTTTTTGGTCTTTTTTATTGTTGTTTTTGTATTAGCATTCCGATCACTGCTACCACACAAAATTTCACGATTCTAGGACTTCAGGAACCAATGTTTTCAGGTTTAGAGGTATTTTTGGGTACCCCCATTTTAAGGGGTTGCAGGGCGAAAGTTACAGATTTCTGGTCACCATATGTGTCTGCATACAGACCCATCCCTACATGCCAAATTTTAGCCTTCTAAGACTTCAGGAAGTAGTCTGTATTTTCTATGACGCGAATTTCATGTGTTTCGGACAGTGAAAATTAAGGTACTATAAAATTTTAAGTATAATAGGTAGCTTAATAAAACTTGGTGTTTTTGATAAGTCTACTGAGTACATGATATACAAAAAATTACAGCTCTCTAGCATTGTCCAAGACGAAGCTACGAGGGTTCGAAAATACGGCGAAACGTGCCGAGAAAAGATATGCACTGCCTTTTGCCCTTTGTCTCGTCTTGGCGGGGGCACGGCCGTGCCCCCAGATTTAAAACATCGTCAGTACGAGAAAAGAAGACTGGCATTTAAACTTGCAACGGCAAGTAATGTAGACATCCTCCGCTCGGTTTGTGATTTATTATAGGATTGTAAATGTTAATTATCGAAATAATTGTGTATCGAAATAATCCGGACATCCTACCAGCGGACGTTGATATATTTTTGTATTGTGAGTGGCCGTCTCAACTACACCAAAGGGGTAAGTTTTAGTACTAATAAGAGTAGTGGTGTTTAATTTGAAAATAGTCGATAATATTAGCTATTTAGTGTTGTAGCGGAGAGTAATGTTAATTGTGTTTTGTTTTAGCTTAACGTCATGCCCTTTTGGTGTACGGCTATAATTATTATAAGAGAATAAACGACGGAGCTAGCTTTTGCATTGGCAGCGGTTTGGTTGAATACCTCGTCGGTCACCAGACGGAAACTCACCTGGCGTCCAACATTTAGTGTTATAAGATAGTTTAGTTAGTCTTAATAAATATTGTTAATAATTTCACTGTGGCCGTTATTAATTCCCTTGTCAACCCGTAACAGTATATTATTATATTATTCAATCCAAATGGGTCACTAATGAGAAGTCAGAAACTATGAGAGATAGCAAAATCTGTTCTTAGGAACCATGGCGTCGATTTTTGATTCAATAATAATGACATTCAAACTTTTTTTTTAACTCTCATACATAACCGGGAATCGAACCTGGGGGCTGATTTTTGAATTTCGAGCGCTAGATTTCGTGATTTTCCCTTCAATATATCTCCACTACTAGGCGTTTAAATTCTACTAATAGAATTGAAAACGAGTGGTTAATACCACTAGATTCCCAATATCTATTGCTCGTATTTCTAAATTATCAATTCGCCGTTTCCCACAGACTTTCTTGTGACGAAATCAACCGCTCGAAAGTCAAAAATCGGCCCCCTGGTCAATATTCTTTAGGTATGTAATCGCGTGTAGTATTTGTTTGTAATTTGAATAAAAAATTAGAAAAAATTGAATGCCATCGCCATCTTCCTCGCGTTGTCCCGGCATTTTGCCTCCTCGGATAACGGGAGCCTGGGGTCCACTTGGCAACTAATCCCAAGAATTGACGTGGGCACTAGTTTTTACGAAAGCGACTGCCATCTGACCTTCCAACCCAGAGGAAGTAAAGTACGTGACGTGACGCAATGAGACGCGCGTTACCTCATAGGCACAGATGTCAAGCTTTGGCATAGTTGGTACTTTACCGTCTAATTTTCGCGTCAACTATAAACTAAGAGTACATACATATACGTACACAACACACGTAGGGGTATCCGCTTGCTGACAGAAGGCGGTACTCCGTTACTCGCGATGCAGAGTAAGGCGCCGCTCATGGCCCTCTCGACGGCCGTGAGATTCAACCAGACGCCACTCCATTTGCTCACTGAAACATTCCGCCTTAGACAGTGCTAGAATTTATGCACCTTATCTACAATATCTACACTACGGTATAGGAATATCTATGTGAGCTAGGGTAGTGGGTAGTTTTACCTTGATAGGCAAAACGTTAGGTGTAAAAATAGGCTAAGCGAAACTCTTCAATTGTAGTAAGTATGTCCACATGATAAATTTACTGACTGTGATAGCAGAAATAAGGTATTTAATAAGGTGAAAATAAAATAACCCTAGCACATAATTGTTGTATAGTCTGCATCTTCTCAAATGACTTTATCGCCTAAGACGGTAATCTGTTAAACAAAAGCCATTGTTCCTTTTATGCGAGCGGTCGCTCATTGTGAACCATTGAGTCTGAGGCCTGAGCGCGTGCTACGGTGCGTGCCATTGTCAGGGACAATGGTACACAATGGGTTACCGCTCTCACAAAAGGAACAATGGCTTTTGTTTAACAGATGTGGATTACCGTCGTAGTCGAAAAAGTCATTTGAGAAGATGCATACTATATGTACATTACATACCATCACGCTCCGCGATTGTTGCGCCGTTTAGGGTAAATTGGTTGTTCAATACTTACGCTATAGAATTTCCAATTAAGCAAGAACTCTAAATGGCTTAACAATCCCGTGTGGCAACTGTATCTATTTGACGTATTAATCAAATTTAAAAAGAAGGTGTTGTCAATTCGTCGCAAATTATTTATTGTTTAAAAAGGGTTGATTCTTCATAGTTTGGTCTCATTGCCAGTAAATTATTAGGTATTTGAGCTAACTCATAATAGTACATACTATAAAAGTACATTACACTACATTACGATAAAAGTGCGAAAAGTAAAAAAAAACGCAACGAGTGGCGATAAATTACCGGCCTCGACTAAAGGGAGTATTTTAAATCGACACAAGCGACCCTATTTTTGACGTAGATCGTAGATACCTAATTAAGTTAGATTTCTACATAGTTCAAACGCAATTGCTAGCTACTGTGAATGTTTTAAATAGGTAGGTATAGGTACATTAATATGTTATATATCTATAATATACCTACTTTATAAAGATGTATGAGATCAAGTCAAGGTACCTGGCCTAGCTTCTTTTTAAGCGTTACTAAATTATACGTTTTTTGTGGCAAATATCCGAACGTAAAGTGTAATTTTAAACGTCAACTTGAATTTGGTGTATAATATACATAAGTACTTATATAATTAATTCAGCTAATTAAAGGAGCTGCTTATATGCAAATGCTGCGTGAAGTTTCGTGAGCTCGCTGAAATATTATATAAGTACGTGTACTTATGAACATCCAGTACCTAGGTGATGTGCTCTGTCGTATGCACCCTTCGGAACACAGACCTAGCGCTACTTGCACCATCCCACTAACCCGGGGTTAACCGGTTAAACCTGGAGTTACCATGGTTACCAGTACAATTTGATACTGGGTTGACGGTTTAATCGGTTAACCCCAGGTTAGTGAAATGGTGCAAGTGGCGCCTAATCTACTATTAGATATTTGACAAACCTCGCTTAGAAAAAGGCACGCTTCTTTATCATACAATGAGTAGGTACAGTAAGCTGCAGAGTCAAATGACCCCCCTTGCATAGAAATTTGTTTGCAGGAGGGGAGACATGCTTAACTCTGCAGCTTACTGTACATGCGACATCTAGTACGATGAAATAAACGTTTGTGCTACGAAAGGTGCATTTGACGGGGTGCAATAGAGGCGGTGAGTACATTGGCTTGAGTAAATGCAGTTTTAACCCGCTTCGAAATTGTTTTATGAAGTGTGTTGGCGTGTCGTCAAGATATATATTTGGTATTCGTCATACGTTTAGGAGTCAGTAACAATTTAGAAAACTGTTTACTCGTTCAGCGCCTATCATGGTCGCATTTTTATCACTTGTCATGTCATGCGTTATTTCGCACTTACATACTTGTTAGAATGTGACAGGCATGACGACAGATGATAAAAAACCGACCATCTTAGCCCTACAGGTACACAGTACTTACCTCAGGTACTTTATAAATAATTTATGACGTTATTCATAGAAATCTGTAACATTCTACATAAGTACTTCTTTTATTACGTAGGCATTTAGCATCTGTTGGCTTAAAGACAATTCTTATTGCTTACCAATTTGTCTTCTAATCCTTAAGCGAGGTTTAGTCTAGCAAGAACTTGCATGCAGTTTACGTTACATTGCCGACTACTAAGGTAAACTGCATTCAAAAGTTTGATCAGATACCGCAATGTAACGTAAATTGCATGCAAGTTCTTGCTAGTCTAAACCTCGCTTTATGACCCACACGTCCTCCCTGCACATGATGGTGGGGGAAGGAACCCCAGAAGCTGCACAGTGTATGGTCAACCTCTCATCCATCCATAACAGGAGTAGTCTAACGATTTCCGAACTAAGACGTCCAAGTTGCATAATTAGCCTCATGCATGAAGCTTCAATTTGAACCATATATTTTTTATTCGGTTGATTGTTGCCGTTATATTACAAATGCATTTTCGTATTAAAATATCATCAAGAAAAATCTACAAGCAAAATTGGTTTACTCTTGTATTGTTCGATTACATTTTTATTATAAAAAATATTGAGTGCTATTGTACATTATATTATGAGCTGCACTTTTAATTTGTTATGATACTTTGGCGAAAGATAATGCTTATAGGTTGGTTTTTAGGTTCATTCATATCATTCATATCGGGTTTAAAAAAAAAACTAATAATTAGTGTCGAGTAGCTGAAATACATGAACAACATTAGTAACAAACTTCAGTTGCTTCCAATGAGTGACGTCATCACGCTGTCGAATTCAAGCGTTTCAACCACTCAATTTTTTTTTACATTTTAAATATTTTTTAATAAAATAATGTGAAGGTTTATAAAAGTATTTAAATTTTTTCGGTGTTAAAACGATATAAGTTAATAATGAATTTGAAAAAAACCATGCATGACAATTCTAAGACGGTTTTGTGTTGGCTTCAAGGGGGTTCTTATCAGGTACTTAGCGCTCTTATCCCCAATTCCCTGTCTAAATGATTGTGGGGTGTAGGTAGACATACGTTCCCGTACTTAGTCTATTAATGACCATCAGTAGCCCAACGATGGTCAAATGATGGCATTACATGATTCTTAATCAGTCTGTAAATATGCTGGGTTAAGGAAGTTCTTATTACTTACCGCTCTGATCCCCAATCATCATGACCCCCGCGTCCTCTCTCCTCCACATGATGGTGGGGGGCGGAACCCCCGAGGCTGCACAGTGTATGGACACGTTCTCGCCCTCGCGTACCATCACCTCTCCGCTGCTGCCGCTATCCACGATATCCGGAGGCACTGTACACAAACACAGTTTTGAATTTATCGACAACGCCGTCATGAAAACGTTGGAGGTAATTTTAAAACTTAGTTATTCTATTGTCGATGTTACGTTGAACCAATTTGCTTAGTTAGATCTATGATTTCTACATATTTCTTTTGTTTCCACGTATAATTCATACAGCAATTTACAAACCCTGAGAAACCCTTACAACACAACTAAAATCGGAACATGAATGTCAGTCGCTTGTCATGCTTTAGTTACGAATAGGTGAGTAGGTACTTCGAAACGGGTACCTATATAAAAAAAAACTAAACACTGAAATCTAAGCTTAAGACTCTATTTCCATTGTGCATGAGGTTATATTCCACTGCAGGTGAGTTTGTTTTCACGTTCGATCTGACATAATTGAGGAAAAATGTATCTTGCATTCTGACCAGCGGGTATAGGCAATTTCAATTAATTCAGCGGTTATTGGAAGCGGGGCATAACGGTATCCAATCTCTGTGAATGAAAGGGGTTGGACGTGAAGTAGGTAGTAGCTAGTAGGCGCACGATTAGATAAGTTTTGTCACTTGTCACACTATAATAATAAGAGACGTAATAGAAAACTATTCATGCTATCAATTAATATTCAATAATTTAGCTAATATATATTTGACGTTTGCTTAGTTAGTATTTACTCTCGAACAAAGGACAAATACTAAATAGTTAAGTTACCCAAAGGACAAAAGACTGGTAAATATCAATCTGACCTCTCCCTTTTGTTTCAACATTTTTCATCTAGTGCACACTCCTGCTTTTACGTCTGCCCTGAACCTTCTTAAAGATAAAGATAGTTTATTATTCAAGTAGGTATATTACAATGCGGTTATGAACGTCAAATAAAGCTACGCCGGCTCTAACCTTACACCTCGGCCCCGAAAAGATTTAAACCCCTCTCAATTGAAGGAGGGCATCCCAATATGGGACCGGCAACAAACTCGGCGGGACACATCTTTTCAAAACAATACATCTTATAATTAACATGCATTACGAGTAAATAAGAAAAGATACGATATAAATTACTATAGAATTCATGCAATTACATACAGTAGGTACAAGTGTCTTTATAGAAATAGATTTACAAATATACATGTACATCAAATCATACAGAAAATCATTTTAGAAAACATATCAAATTATTAAAAATGGAAAAGAAAATAAAATTTATAAAATAAATGAAAATATATATTCTATAAATCTGACTGATTGTTACGAAATACCTACATAAAATATTTGATGTGCTTTCTTACCTGAGCTGTGTCACCTATAACTCTAATACCCATAATATAATGATTTTAATTGTTACTTGTTTTTATTACAGTTTTTGGTTTGGACCATGCATGTTTGTCTGTCAAGTAGTTCTCGACTCTTTAATAAGCCTTCAACAACCCTGTGATATCTAACCTTTGAATACTGGATAGTAGCTAAGCTGCGTCCTTGCCCACTACCACCATGACAATTTTGAATAGGGCTCGGGAATTAAAATAAAAAATATACAAATATTCTAGATGAATTAGCATCGTTTCGTGCTGACCGACAACCTGCAGCTGGTGCGTCTGCGTGATCATGGGCTCGGTGTTGACCTGGCACATGTATGCGCCGCCGTCGGCCGGCCGCACGTCGCGCAGCGTCAGCGCCCACGCCTGCGCAGAGCCGCGCGCGACGCCCACGCGGTGGTTCTTGGTTATGACGTGGGGACCGATAGTGAGGATGGTCTGGGTGTCTACTCGCAGCCAGGCCACCTGGGGACAAATTATAAGTCAGTTTAAGCACCATACGTTCCGTTATGCATAATTAAATAAATGTAAGTGCCGACAAGGGGAAAGAAGAAAACAAAGCCTTGTTTCTTAATGTCCGATTCTAATTTCTGAAATTTAATTCAATAAGGAATGAAGTAAAGTTAAAACAATCTATTCACATGCATAATTTCACTGTGTATGTATAGGTAAGTATGCACCTATATAAAGCAGGTGACTAAAATTAGGTGTGTTGAAGAGTGAATAACCGAAATTTCAAGTGTAGGTAATATAATATATTTCAACTGATATTGTACACCTAAGTAGGTATGTGGTTTTAAAACTGGAAAGGGAAAATTATTAACTTTTATAAAAACAACAACGGGGTTGAGCCGAAATCGGAATCCTTTTAAATCAAAAAGTAGCGTGTAGCCAACTAATCCAATAGGTAACCATTGAGTTAGGTTGGACCAATGGGTGGAACGAATGCTTTCATTGTAAATCGCTCAACCGCCTGACTATTACCTCTTCCCGTAGGTACCTTTTAATTAAAAATGTTAGCTAAACTTCATATTTTAAGACATATTTGAAATATGAAATATTGAATATTTAGATGACTTATTACAGAACGGTTAACATATTTGGGTTAAATTTGGTTCCTACAGACAGTATGTATATAAATTTATCTATATATAGGATACACTTTATCTTGGGAATGGCTTAAAATAGTAGGAAAAAGCTATTCGGATGTGCGAACCGTTCAGCGTATAGACAGAAATTCACTTCCTGGTTTGTTTGGAATACAAAGAACGCAGTACAAATTCTTGTAGAAATTCGCCAATTGTGTCGCTGGACGGTTTTGAATTTGGTAGTTTAAGGGCCAGTTGCACCAACCACAATTAACAGATTGATTAACGTCAAGCAGCAGAGAACTATGAAACTTTCCATACAATAAAATTTGGCGAACGGTAAAATGGTGACAGACTGTTTGGTGCAACCGACCCTAAAACTTTACATTATCCATTGCCCCTGTAACTAGGCTTTTCTAGGTGTTTCTGGTAGACAAGAGGGTAGCTACTGGTAAATATTCAATGACATTTCGTGGTACATCAGATTATGGAGATGATGTCCGAGAAACGCAATGGTACAAGCCAGCATTCATAGTGTCTGATCCCACGACATCCGTTTTGGAAGCAACGTGGCTTAGGTATTTAACACACAGCCGATGTCGTCGTGACCGGAAACCGTATCATTGTGAACTACCCTTCGGTTTATCTAGCTGTGCACTGAGCCTGTCGTCGCGGAGCTTGAAAATATTTTCCGACATGTGCTCGATTTTCGAATACTGAAATGAAACCCAGAAAACGAATACATAAGGTTTTTTTCTCTTAAAATTTGACTGAAAATCACATAGCAATATTTACAAGCGCTATGCTGTCAACAGCAAAGTTAACACTTTTGCCACAGTGTAAAAAGTAGCAGTAGACCGACGCCTTTAATGTTTGCGTAAATGCCGACACCGCACAAGAACACAGTAGGGTTGTTACAGACATTAGCACAACTGCCCAAGACTTACACTTGACTTACTATAAGACACGCTAGCCCTGTAAGTAGTACCGAGCTACTAACAATGGAGATGTATGCAGCTCGGGTGCGCGCTACAGACCCCTCGCCCCTCGCACGATTGCCCTGCTTAGACGGCTTCGTGGAATGACTGTATTGTTTTATAGACTGTGCTTTTGCATTTAACTCAGTTGAAATATTGTGAAAAAGCGTACGTTTTTAACATCAATTATACTGAAGCATAAGGATACACTAGACTTATATTGACCGGAATATGGACGCGCACGACTGAGGGTAGACCGAGCGCGGTCTACACAACTTTGACACCCACCCGCTATCTTCAGTTACCCGTGAACATGATGCATGTAACTGCGTCGAAATATCAGGAGCCTCGAATACAATACAAAAGGTAATCACGGTCCATCACAATACATTCGGTGCTGCAGTATGGCGCGGAGATATGGGGGCGCGCCGTCGACTGGCTGCGAGTTTTCCGTCTACAAAAAAGAGCCGTGCGGTGTGTGGCGCAGGTAAGCCAGGATACCTCCGCGAAAGCGTATTTTAAAGAACTGGGTATATTGACTCTGCCGTCAATAGTGATGCAACAAGTCGCTATTCACGTGTATACCAACCTGACTCAATATAAAAAACGCGCCGACTCAGCCTGCACGCTACGGAACCCTAACCAACTTCTCCCGGTAAAACGTAGACTAGCAAGGTCCAATAAGCTGACCCACTTAATGGGTCCTACTGTATATAATAGGTTGCCGGAGACAGTCACCTCGTCACCGTCGCTGCAATGCTTTAAAGCTAGACTGAAGCCTTGGCTTCTCGAACACACATTTTACAGCTATGACGAATTTTTGAATGTTGAGCTTTAGTATCAATTGTATTATTACATAATTGTTATAGTTTTTTTACGAATGTACCTAAATATTATTGTTTATTTTAGAATAATTATACAATCTATTAATATAAAAATGACATATAATATTATAAATATTGTCAATAAATATGATATGATATAATATGATACTCGTATGATGATATGATATCCCGGTCAATATAAGTCTAGTAAAACTGAACTAGTGAATCATTCAAAACAGTTATCATACGGTTACATTTCACATAAGTGCCATTTAGAAAACATTAAGATCAAAGGCGTTTCAAAAAGTTGCCATTAAACCATTATTACCAAAGCGTGTATAACATTTACTAATGACCAGATTGTCGCCGTCGCCAACTTTAAGATGAGCCAAAGAATCCAAAGATTCTTTAGGTCTTGGCTCGTTTCCATTATTGTTAAATACCTACCATACATTTGATCACTGGCATAAATCCTACATCCATTTCCGAGCAATAATGGAACGATAAATAAATATTGATAGTGATAACATTGTATTTGTATTGTATTAGCAACATTACCCCGGGGGTTAACCGGTTAAACCGTTAACAAAATGTTAAATTGTACTGGTAACCATGGTAACTCCAGGTTTAACCGGTTAACCCTGGGTTAGTGGGATGGTGCAAGTGGCCCTAAAAATGTTTTCGTATTTAGATATACTTTAAAAATATAGATTCGTCGACTTTCGTTCGTTAATAAATCATGGAAGATGATTGTCAATGTTTATAATAGGTAGGTATGTACCATAATTTCGATACTATTTTTTTATTTACACACAATAAGTACCTAATTATGAAGCGTTTCAAACCATATGTCTATGTTTTCAGACTGTGATATTTATATGGCTTAAAAACTTAACCTTCTTCGAAGATGCTGGGTGTCTTACACCCAGTAAACCCTTAAAAATGAATAGCCCCTAAAGCTAAATAACCCCTATAGCTAAATAACCCCTAAAGCTGTAAAACCTCTTGTTTCACCCTGTAAACCGGATTATTCACAGAGTAGCAGAAATATGCAGACAGCGTATGCCGCAAATTAACTACACGCCAGCGCCAATCATGGTCTGAATGGTTGCTGTTATTCAACACGACACACTCCCGGAGCAGTTTCAGTTTTTAAAATTTGTTATGGTTTTGATATTGATACGCTTAATGTTGAGCGTGAAATGCAATGCGAGCAATGTTACTAACCAAAAGGTTACGTTGCATTGGTTAAACTTGTTTTATTTTTGAAGTGAAAACTTCTTTAGCGGCGCTGCGCAGTTTGTGTGATGGAGAAAAAAATGTTAAACTCGCGACAGATTTCGCGGTCACGTGACCGACAGATTGAAAATTCGTAAGACGGACACGTGACCTGATCGAAATTATGGATGGAAGTTGATTATTCTGAGAGAAACTTTTTAATGTTAAATAATTGTAATAGTTCTGAAGTGTAAAATTTTTAATATATGCAATATAAATTGTTATGTTTGTGTACGATAGCGTAATAAAAAATATTGTTAAAGTGATTGATATTTTGGAATGATTAGGGAATAATTTTGCACGAATTGCTTTAATTATCAGTATAAAAGTACTATCATTTTAAATGATATAATACAATATTCAAGTTTTCACTTCTGCCGGCACTCCCGGAATGCAACCCGTTGTTTTTTTATCCATTATTGCAAAAAAGAAAATACAATCTTACAAAAATCGGACGGCCAAGAAGAATTCACGATGAGTTAACTATAAACTATAAATTGAGGCAATGAAATCGAAATAGTGCACTAAATTGAATCTTGCTTTAAGATACTTAGGTAACTGCTGAAAGTCTTTAATTACTTACCTTCGAATGGGATTACGAGTATTTAGATCCCCTGGAAAGTACTTTATTTAACAAAAAAATATAAGTACCTACAATAAATCATTCCTAATGGCGTGATATTAGGTCCGTAGCCCGTACCTACGCAATTTCATTTCGCTCCGACTGACTAACTAAACATTTTCATAATAAAACCGGAGTTAAAAATCTCAATTATATTTGAATAGACGTGAAATTGGGATAAATATTTCGGGAGATGAAAGAATTGAATAACCTTTTACTTTTTGAGTGTGCCCTTTCAAAAGTTTTAATTTGTGGTCTACATCCATTACTGCTGGCTTTTCTATAACTCTCATAATTTATGAGGTTAGGCGTATTTCAAGGGAGTTTGTTTTGTTTAGGCCTTACTAAGGTTAAATATTTATTTAATATTTATTCCACAAAAAATATAAATTTCTCATACAAAAGGCGGACTTGATGCCATTCGTTATCAGTCTACCATTAGGTAAGACAGAAAATAACGGGCGGGTAATGTAAGCTTAATAGGACAGATTATTAATTCCATGGCATTTGCTAGGTGGGCGTTTATTTCTAAAATAAATATGTATTGAAAAACTGATTCTCAGAGATCCTGGTGTTTTCGGGTTCTTTCAACTCAAAATCACTAGCATCTTGATGATAAAAAAATGTCCCAAAAATTTGCATGAAAATTGTACATTCCACTTCGTCACGCACATACAAGTGAATACAATTTTCGTACTAAAACATGACGTAATGGAATGGACATTTTGGGAGATTTTTTTTAAATGGCAGAATAGAGAATGCTGTCGATTCTGAGTAGAATGAGCCCAAGAATGTCCAGATTTGAAGATTTGATTTGAAAATTGTATTGTATGATCTTCAATATTTCAATATTTCAATACCGCTATAAAAAGACATAATATTTCTCCCTTGAGCTTGCGTCGCGAACGCACTGATGTTATTATTCTGTATAAGGTCATTAACAACATTATCGACGCCCCTGAGTTATTAAAATCTATTTCCTTTAGAGTACCCCGTCGTTGTGAGCGAGCATGTAGAAAGAAGAACCTCTTTTATATTCCCCGTAGTCGAACTTCATACGCGAGAAACGGTTTCATTAGAAGAGCTTGCAGGATGTATGATAATAAATTTCAAAATTTAGATATTTTCAATAACAAGTTTTGTACCTTCAAACGCCTGACCTTGAAGTGTATTAATAGGCTTTAACAGGCTTTAATTAGAAAATTAACTTTAATTGCACTTTTGTTTTGTTTACAATTTATCCATTTTAGTTTTATCCATTTTTTATCCATTTTTGTTTTATTTTTCCATTCTTGTTTTATTTTTGTTAAAATGAAAGAGTATTGTTGTAACATTGTTTTGACAACTTGGAATTTATATTTCTAGTTTAATTTAGTATTTATATAAGTCACATGGTTTTCATACTATTTTTTAGGAAACTGTAGGTATATAAGTCTATTACCCTACATTGTAACAAGTTATTAATATAAGAGACTGTTTGTTTCTAAATAAATTAAATAAAAAAAAAATATATATATTTATTTTAGAAAACGCCCAGGTACTTAATTTACTGAAAATAGTGAAGTTAAAAATAGTAAAAATTTGTAGTAGTGCAGAATTTTTTGAAATATTGATTGTTTCCGTTAAATATTATGCCGTAAGTATATAGGTACAGGTACTATGACTTTATGGATTTATTATGATGATATGGGTGAATATTATTATTTGTTTGTCCTTGCCACATCTCGGGACCATGGGGTCCCGGATCTTTAGGAGGCATGCGTGGGGCCGAAGCCAACAGCGCAAATTAATCTAAAAACAAGGGATACACGTGGCGGTTACCATCCCCGAGCGCACAATATGATACATCCGGAGATGGTCCCTGCCAGGATTGATTTGTGAGTTGGTTGGACTGGATATTAGCCTATGGGAAGCATAGCCTATTATCCAGTCCTCCTGCCGTGACAAGTAGTCTCAAAATTGTGAAAGACAGGTGGTGACTCGCCAACCTATTGAGTGGGCCCCGCAATGGCCGTACGCACAGTGCGATAACAGAGCAGTTTTTTTTCTTACTATTGCAATATGGGTAGTAGGTACCAAATGAAAGCTAGTGAAAAGACTATTTCAAAAATATATTAAACAGTCGGTTCATTGTTTGTTTTAAGAGGCCGGTGTTGATTTTAGTCGCAAAAATGTAAAATTGATAGATTTAGTCGGTGAAATTGTACACTTTTTGTTACCTAATTGAAATAACAAGTACTGGTTTCTATTAGCGCATCTTCTTATCTTACCTTTTATCAGATCAATTTGTTGAAAACAGACTCACTAAATTAGTAATGTTTGCTTTTCTGGTGGACGTTTAGGTAAACGCGCGTAAAGCACTGATTTTGTCGCTCTTATTTGTAAATTTCGTAAAGTTTGGACGGCTAAACATGGTAATTTTGTATTACACATATCCTGTACTTGACGTTTATCAGAATACATTTTTATTATTATGACTTTGAAGTAGTGTAAATGAAAGTTAGACGAAATCAATTTTCTCCAGAAATTACTTCAAAACAAGTGACAATTTCTCTGAAAATCGACTTAATTTCAACGTAATTTTGATACTTAAACAATCTACAACATTTGTTGAAACTATTCTTATACATCAATTTGTATAATTTACTACCATAAATTTTTGATGAATTTTTAAAAACTGCCCCTTCTTTTAATATATTACCGGTGACGCACGCTTACGACCTCATTATTAAAAGGCAAGATGAGAAGACGTGCTAATAGAAACCAATACTTGTTACTTAGATATTACGTAACAAAACTTGTATAATTTCAACGACTAAATCTATCAATTTAAAATTTTTGCTCCAAAATCGACTACGGCCTCTTAATAATAGTTGCAGTTTAATGTAACAGAAAATTATACTGTTTTTCAACTTCATGTACCTACTTTTCTTATTTTTTTGATATATCTGGTTAAAGAGAGTGTATAAGAGAGAGGTAGAAACGGGAGTTGGAAGGGGCAGACCTCGGCGGACTTTCTCTGATCAGATCGGGGAAATCCTGAAGAAAGGCCAGGTCAAGAGCACCCTAAACCGGCGAGCGTTTATATGGGCAATGTTATGAAAGTGAAGGAAGCGAAAGAGGTATGTCAGGATCGTAGCAAGTGAAAATCCGTGGTCTTTGCCTACCCCTCCGGGAAATAGGCGTGATTATATGTATGTATGTATCTGGTTAATTATTTTTCAACATTATGTAGAGGATTCACGGTCATTTGTTATAAAATGATCGAACGTTTTCTAATAATCTGTTAGACCATGTAGTGAAAATGTTACAGTATGTTATATTTGTGATCTATTCACAAAGCCTTTTCATTTGGTACCCCATATAGCATGTTTAAAAGAAAGAAATTTTGTACTACCGACTTTATGACGTCACAGCAACTACCTCCACCACTTTCGCGCTTGCCATCTCATATATTTGTGTTGAGGACATCAAATTGAATGGACGATACAATATTCACCCATATCTGAAATGACATGCGCAAAAATCGATTTCTAGAAGACTTTTAGAGTAAAAGCCACGCCGAAAAATTGTTTTGTATGATCTTAACTACTTTAAGTATTTTACGTCAAAAATGGGACAGTTACGTAGGAAGAACAATTTCTTGACGGACTATAGCTAGAACTCAAGCGGATTAGGATAATATGTACATTGCATTTATGTACAATTGTACATGATGTTCCTGATAGTTCCCGGCAGTTCTAAATATAGATACTATACGTACAGTGTTTACATAATCAAATCCAAAGAAACTTCACATAGTTTTCGTCTAGACTTCTACTATAAGGATCCATACGCGCAAATACTCACAAGCTATTTCAGTTAAATGGAAGGGCTATAATACCTTAAATAATGACGTAAACAGGCATCGACATCACTTTCGCAAGTCATTTAGTCATTACGAGTTGACGCCATTCCGAATTTCACCTGCCTAGAGACAGTGGCTTACGTTTCATGCCCATTAGTGAGACTTATAGTTGCCATAACTCATTTCCTACATAATGTGTTTCCATTCACAGGTCCTAATGCGTGCTTTCACTCTTTGTAGTTGAGAAAACGTTATAGTAGGTCGAAGGCGCCGAAGTTGACTAGTGGCATATTAGTTACTAGCTGTTGCCCGCGACTTTGTACGCGTGGATTTGTATGTTGGTGGTTAGGTATATATCTTATATGAGCATAACATTAAAAAATTATGCAGCAAAAGATATCAGTATAGGGACGGACGGTTAATCATTTGTTATTAAATGATAAAACGCATGTCCGCGGCGGTTGTACGTCGTGCACGACGTACAACCGCCGTACAAAATAAGAATATTTTATGTTCTTAGACAACTGATGTGACTTTATATATAATTTTTATGAAATGTAACTTTTACACAACATGAAAATTATCTATATTGAATGTTATTAAAAACAAATGAGACATTTTGACATTATACGATTCGAATTTTATACAATGCAAATCTTATATTATTCAAAATTATACAAAGTGAGCGTAATATCTTGTGAATTTTATATTAATAATTGATATATATTATACAAGGTGTTCACGAGGAAACCGAAAGATTTTAACCACGCTTTTCTGAGGCCAAAAGAAGGAAAAAATTTAATAAGTTTAGGTCAAATTCGCAAAAAAAATTACTTACCCTTTCCTTAATGAATCTACACTTACATTAAACATTCGATTTGTGTGTATTATTATTTGATCTCAGTATACAAATTGCAAATTATGTAGCAATTACAAGCGTAAACAATTTACAATGGCTGCCTTATTACGGGCCATTTGACGGTTTTCCTTTTTCGAAGTGTCTTGATTTGTGCCCCGAATTTCATTATTAAGTATAGTCGCTCTCAGATATATAGGAGCGGCAAAGGTGTTTCGATCTGATCTGAATCTGTTCTGATCTGTTCTGATCTAGCAAGTCGTTAAAGCTCATGTTCAGATATTTTTGTGCACCTTGGCCCTGATAGCGACTGAACTACACCGAATGGGCCCTACGGAAGACCAGCGCTGGCATTATGCTGAGTTGGGTCCATTCTTGATGATCTCTTCTTTTCTTGCTGTTGTTGCCTGTACATGTTCGTACTTGTGTTGTGATCGTCACGAATAAATGTCTTTTATCTTTTTTTTTACTACGATGTTAATCGTATTTTTAAACAGAAATAGTGTTAAACGTACTCGTACTGCCGTACTGACAATTCTTAAACCTTATTGCAAATTGCTTAAGTTTTCACCAATTATAAGTAGAACAAAGCCTACTGTCAAAATGTTCCACTCTGGTCTCCCTTCGAATAGGGGCTCACACTCGTAAATATTAAGGTAAAGTGTCGGCACCACATTTGTCCTTCGGAAGAGCAATTATGAAGGCAAAGTTGCCCCATTTAGTGCTCCAGGCCCAAACGAAACGTACAAATGTTCCCGAGAACAAAGTTTTAATTCGCTGGATGGTTTTTGTTAAAGATATTTTTTTTATTTTTTTTTATTTAGACAATCGTAGCTTCGAGCATCAAGAGTTTGTTTATGAGTCAGTAAACAGAAAATAGTACATTTCGATGCTAGTGCGGAAAGTATGTCATTACTTCACGAGTACCGAGATAGACTCGGGACGAGTGAAGAATGACATTTCCGCACGTGTATCGAACGACGTTTTTTAATACAGTTGCGAAAAAATAAGAAAAACAACAAGTAAGGAATTCGAAACTTTTATATTATTAATTCTGTGACATCATTGACATTGACATTATGAAGAGGTGTTTTTTTAGCTGGGTATTATTATTATTGAACCCACTTCAATGAAAGTTTTTTTTTTAAATGCATGTTCTATAAGAGAAACAATTGTAAATATAAAACATTGTACTATTATTACCCAAATATCGTTAATTACGATTGTTTGTGTATACTAAATTTTTAAAAACAATATCGAATGTTGCCTTTGGAAACTTAAAGCAGAAAGAAAAAACGCCTCTTCTTTGACAGGCGTTCCGTTCCATTCAGACAACTTATTAAGAACGGTTTTTCAATATTCAATATAAAAAAAATATACGTGTTATAATGATGAAGAGGTAAGTAATAAAATATGAAATATGTATATTTTTCGTAACCTTACATTAACAGTAGGTTTTTATGTTGATTACGACGTTTAAAGGAAACTAATATTAACACTCATCAATAAGTAGTCATGAATTGGAACAAGTATAAATTTAAAAAAATTGGAAATGTAAAAAGGACTAGTTCGCGAAAACCAACTTTCCGCACGCTAAACAGCCTCGTAAAGTAGCACTTTTTGAGCAACTGTATTAAAAAATATTTTTTTAATTAAATTTGGCCTTTTTCACGTGCTCTGACAGAACGCAAATAATCTTCTAGTTCTTAGAAAGTCAACATTAATAAGTGCTGCCTAAGCTAAGACTTTCTCAATATTGCTACGTAGATTGCTACGTGCACGTATTGCTACGTGCTTTCTTATTAGTTTTTGGACAATAATTTCTAGATATTTATTATAAGTATCGACATACTTACTTGTTATTAAAGCCTTAATTAAATAAGCCCATAAATCGAAGTCGCAACTTTACTTACAGTCGCAGATCGACCAAAGCACCGTAGATATATAAGTACCTAATATATTATTTTATTAAAGTCATAAAAGAAACATCATATATATTATACATAGTTTAATAAAAAATCATGATATTAACGATATGTATATTAAGTTTCAACAAAGCGGAGGTATTTGGTAGAATATACATTTAATAGCTTTCAACACTTATATAGGTACATTCTTATATGGTTATGGTATGGTATGGTCTAAGATGCAGATTAAGCTAAAAAATGTAACTCACTAAAGAGACTTCCTATATTATTTTACCTCAAACCGTGTAAAATTTTACAGAACATAGGTACATTATTTAATCCTAGAACGAGATTAATTATGTCTAGCCACGTTCAAAAAGCCTCTTAGTGTGCATGATGTTCTATCTTACAGCGTATAAAGTCACGTTCTTTAATTAGGGCTCACGAGACGTATATTTTGCTTCAGTAGCCTTTACAAGAAATAGACTTATTTCTTTTTGATTCTCTGATATTCGTGAGTAATTAAATATTATGTCAAAAGCAATGTGAGAATCTTCGTTTATACTGCCCAATCGGCATAAATTTCAGTTTATATGTAATTAAAACCTTCCGCGTTTCTTATTCGACGGTTTTGATAAGGGATACAGGTATTATACTTTTGCATCACTATGACTTTTTATTATTATTTTGAATTCAAGAAAACGGAGGAAGCTAACATATTGAGTACCGGAAACCTTTTGCGGATTGTTGCTTTCCTCTACAAAGCGGGAAAACACTGGGATTTCATATACCTAATACATATATGCCAAATTTATCCGTAAAAGCACTAGCTCGGTCACTATTTTACTCATCTACTAGTTTTTTTATGATGCGTAAAAAAGAAGACGATAACACCAAAAGCACGTATTAGGTACTTTTTAGTTTTCTAATAACAAATTTCACTAAGCAATTCTCAAAGCACAGACAATTTGGCACGAAATTAATAATATTGCATGTAAATGTGACCTACACTGGCCCTAGGGGCCGACCGCAAACCACTTCGTTCGTTCGGTTGTTTATTCGCCTCTCTGTTGCTTGAATACGCAAGAGTGATAGAGGCAGTTATCGAAATTACGATTTTCGATTTTCGCGGGAGGCCCGAGTCCCACAAAATTTAAATTGCGCCCCGTGAAGTACCTCTGGAATGGAACTGCGCATCCAGATGGAAGCAATTTGCACGGAACAAGTCGGCGCCCTTTGTCAGTAATTGATTCAAATCCCCGTTCTGACCTAATTGTGATACGTATACTTACGTAAACTTCAAAGCCACAGATATATACTCGTAGCTCTCTAGTCTCTCATCTTCGTTTCTGACCTCTGAACCTGAGACGTCTAACGAAGCCCAAAAATTGCTGACGTAGACGTACCTATACCTTTGCTCATACTGTCAATGAATTCTCAAAAACTGGAAATTAATATATATATTTCCGACATAAATAGAATGAAGAAACTATTTTGACTTGTGTTAATTATTTTCCAGGCAGTTTCTCATTTGCCTGGCTGCTCGCCTGGTTCGAGTTTGTATCGATTTGCGAACTGATCACGGTTAAGTTGACAAAAATTGTACAAAAATTATTTCTTCTATCTTTCTCAGATTAAAGTTATTTCTTTGTATACAAAATGCTAAGAAATTCTGAAATTGTGACCTATTTTAAAATAACTTTAACATAGGTTTATAGTGGACTATAGTTTAATTTTTTTGACCTTAAGAGGAAAGGGTGCGGCCGATTCTCCATACAAACGTAGTCCCCATTTTCCTCTCTGGATACTGACATTAGGGAAAATACTTTTACATAATTTGATGTATATTAAACACAGCTATGCCCCTATGTTTGACTTATTTCGATTTTTTGATTATTGTAACAATTAGGTGCGAAAAACAGATTTCATAAAAAAAAAACAATAATTATAAATTGTAAAAATCAAACGTAAACTATGTCAAAATATTTTCAATAATGTTAATATCCAGAGAGGAAAATGAGGACTACGTTTATATGAAAAGGCGATTACGCGCGGGTCCTCCACTTTCATCTTAAATGCGAGGTCTATTCGGTTATGTGTGTGTGGTCAAAGCTAATCGCTCATGCCATTGATATCACGTATCGAGAGTCATGACCCTCAAAATTGGCCGTAATTAGGCCTTTGAAGCCATACTGCGACGCCATTAGCGAACAGCCATCAAGCTTTATAAAGGGGTAGATAGTAGATACTATCCGATGGTTCAAATTTTAACCTTTTTTCCATTCTAGTAAATGATATTGTCCTATGTTAATTGTCAATCGGCTTAAACTTGAATTAACCATCAAGTTAAGGTACACGTCCTGCTTGAAATGCTAACGCTCAATACTTGACTCACTGTTGGTGTTGTCACCTCTTACTGCTAATGTCGTGATTTTAGATGACATTGTACTGAGTACTGGGACAGTGACGTGCTCTTGGACTTCTACGTTTGCTACTGGGTAAAAACGCCACACGGTGGTTATAGTATTTATTATATTATTTATGGAGCTATGATGATTCTCAGTAATCTATAATTAAATAGGTACTAAAGTGGTATACTTAATATAAAATTATAAATACTAAAATCCTAAGATTCTAGAAATAACTAACTAACTACTAACAACCAACTCCCTACACTTAGAAACAATAAAAAGGCTTTTCCCGAGGGGCTACAGTATGGGGTTCTTAAAAAAAGGAGTGTACAGGTTTTTAAAGGGTCGGCAACACGCATGTAATATCTCTAGTGTAGCAGGCGTCCATAGGCTACGGTGACTGCTTACCATCAGGCGGCCGTATGCTTGTTTGCCACCGTCGTGGTATATATATATATATATAAAGGCTTTTTATTTTATTTATTTATTATTAACCCTTTTCTTGGCAAAAAAAATGTATTTTTATGAATTTGATCAAATATATTGATAAATATGGAATACCAGGACTAGAAAAAAAAACGTATTTTTCAAAATATTATGTGTATCTCAGAAGATACATTGCCAAGAACATGGCAATCTAGGTCATTTGGACAATGTATCTTAGAAGATCTATTGCCAAGAACATGGCACGTGGACAATGTATCCTGAGTAGGCATTGCCAAGATCGTGTAAATAAAACAATGATACAAAATAAAAACATTTAATGAAGAAAACATGAAGTGTTTAAAGAAAAAATCATCAAACCAGTTTACATATCAGTCGCTTGCAACTCAGTCTCGTCGTCTAATAAAATGTGCAAATTTTTGAAGGAAGATGGCAATGAAGGGGCAGGAGAGCTATCATCGCTATTACTATTGTAATTAGTATCCTGCCGCGATACCATAGATGGAATTTCTGGCTCAGAATCTAAAGATTAATTTATATCCGAGCTGATGCCTGGCTTTGGTATCAAAGCCAGTATTTTTTTAGCTCTGTAAAAAGTCGGTCGCGTGCCTCCCTAAACAATAACATGCAAAGCAGAGAATAATTACAGGCATGAAGACCTATATTAGTCAACATGTACACCGTGACCAATAAGTCCAAAATACAATACAAATATAGAATAAAATAAATGTACGAATAGTTACTACAAATAAAAGTATAATTTATTATGAAAATGGTGCGTGCTACGCGTGATTCATTCGAGAAGCGTTTGAGGCCGGTAAAAAAAAGTTAAAAGTGGAGTTATTCCGAAACATTTGTTGTAAATATATTATGTATATAAGCACACTTATATACATAATATATTTACTCCACCTTTAACTTTTGTTACCGGCCTCAGACGCTTCTCGAATGAATCACGCGTAGCACGCACCATTTTCATTCCATTATTTAAATTATCCAGGTTTATGATTTTATAATCAAGATTCGAAAGCATGTACGGCCATACCAAATAATCTAATACGTTCAAGTCTGGAGAACTAGGTGACCATTCATGTTTCGGCAAAAAAACTGTCAAATTAGCCTAACACCAAGCTTGAACAGCATTTGTCCTGTGTGAAGGAGCTCCGTCTTGTTGGAACACATAATATTCATTCCCAAACATACATTTTAAATTTGGGGCAACAATCTTCTCCAAAACCTCGGTTTTATAGTAAAGTGCGTTTCATCATATTTTCTGAAGTTTTGCAGATATAAATGCCATAATTCTATTTTTCTTACCTTCTTGCGCGGGATCATGTTACAGCGGGTGAATGTACCCGTTTTGACAATTAAACGGTGTTGCCAATTAATAGCAATTTACACGTTCAGAAATAAATACACAATATAAAAATACGGGTGCGTTCAGAATTATTTTAGTCGTTACGCGTAAAAAAAAAAAAGTTAAATGTATCTTGTAGGATGCCATGCTAAGAAAAGGGAGATGGCAACCAATTTTTAATGACATTTTTTTAGTTCCATTTTATTTAATTTCTACTATATTTTATGTCGCACTATTCCCCTGTCTATTTTATAGGCGAAAAGCAGAAGAAAATGTCAGTAAGCGGGAACTTAGATCTGAAACAGAGCTGATGATGAAACCGAGATAAACGCCGCTATGATGAGAAAGATAGATATAGATGATCGCCATATCATTTATTGACATTAGTATAGTCGAATCTTCTGATCTTCTAAATGTTACAAACATTATTATTGCCTCTCCGTAGCAGAGTATAATTTGTACACCTTTGTTAGATAAATAAACTTATTAACTAACCAAAGCTACAGTTACACAAACTTTAAGCTTAACTTTTGTTATTTTATTATCAGTGGATGGCGGAGTTGAAAACACAGCTTTGTTCTATGCACCTAAAGTTTATGTAAAAAATAAAAGGACAAAAGAAGATAAAACTTCAAGAACTCATGAAAGTTTCAGTTGTACAAAATCTAGACGAAGCTTTTTAAGATACTAAGGGATTGTAAGCATCATCGTGGATCATACAGTTTTAAAACAGTAGAAAACTTTGTCAAACAGAAAATATTATACATTGTAACCCGACAGATTTTAACCACGCATTCCTGAGGTCATAAAAACCAAAAAATGTTATATAACTTTTGGTCAAATTTGTCAAAATAAATTGTGCATATGTGTGTGTGTGGGAGAAGTAAAGTTATTTTTTACATACAAATTGTTACCACGGTGTATAAATGTGGGTAGAATTCTCGTAATCTGAACAGTCAGTAGATAGATAAATTTAAAGAACACTTGACTAGAGTTGTTAAAAAGTCGCGAAGACGTTAATTATAATTACAATATGTTCATAAACAAACTTAAACACATTCTTGATATTAGTATTCCGCTGCAGCAATTAAAATTATATACAAAAAAGAAAAAATGGTTGTCGAAGGGTTTAAGGGTTTCCTGCAAAAATAAAAGATTGTTACGATTATTGACAACTTAATGCAATCATCCAGCATAATAAAGCATTACAAACAATACGAAAAAACATTAAAAAACGCAATAATAAAATCTAAAAAGCTTCAATACATTAAAGAAATGCAAAACTCCGATAATATATAATATTGTCTTCGGTTACCGCGATAGTTACTCATGAAATAAAACTATGAAAACTCCGATAATATAACTAAATCAATGTGGAAGATCATAAAAGAACGCACAAATAAATCTGCGAGCAAACCGGTACGTAACTTACAAATTAAAATCCACAATAATCTTACTTCTTGTCCTAAACAGATAGCGAATGCATTCAATGAGTTTTTTGCAGCGGTGGGGCGCATAGAACCACCGGCCCCCGCACCGCCCGGCCGACCGGTCATGGAATTTCCCATAAACAGTTTCTACCTTCGACCAGTAGATATAAATGAAGTTCGATCTATTTTAAAGAACCTAAAAAGTAAACACAGCTGTGGAATAGACGAATTGCCTCCTATATTGTTAAAACAATGCGCTGATGAACTCGCGATTCCATTTTGTCTCCTTATAAATCAGTCTTTTTCACTTGGAGTATTCCCGGATCTCTTAAAAACGGCCAAAATTAAACCAATTCATAAAAAAGATAGTACGGTAGAACTTAATAACTACAGACCAATCGCGCTATTACCCTCATCGTCAAAAATATTTGAAACCGCTATGAGTAAACGATTATATGATTACTGCGAATTTTTTTAAATCCTTAACGATAGTCAAAACGGTTTTCGGAAAAATCGTTCAACGGTCTTAGCTATGTACAAGTTTATGCAGCATGCTATTGACGTTATAAACAATAAACAATACGCGATCGGAATTCTACTCGATATGACGAAAGCGTACGATCGTGTCGAGTATAATATCTTATTACATAAATTATATGGGATAGGTGTTAGGGGTATTCCGC
Source organism: Cydia strobilella (assembly GCF_947568885.1). Taxonomy (NCBI): domain Eukaryota; kingdom Metazoa; phylum Arthropoda; class Insecta; order Lepidoptera; family Tortricidae; genus Cydia; species Cydia strobilella. Next base: position 8,821,355 of record NC_086048.1, read on the forward strand.
ATAATTGGTTTAGATCGTACCTTGAAAATCGTCAGCAATGCATAGAAATACAAAACTACGATCAAAATAATGGCGAAATAAATTACACACATTCGGATTTAAAATTCATGAAACATTCCATACCTCAAGGAAGCTCAATAGGATGTCTCCTGTTTTTAATATATATAAACGACCTTCCAAAAGCTATACAGCAGACTTGTACTTTATTTGCCGACGATATCTCCATCCTCACCTCGTGTACAGACGACTATAATATAACACAAAACTTAAGCACTTTATTAACAAACGTAGTTGACTGGTTATCGGATCACAATTTGGAAGTAAAGTTTTCAAAAACAAAAATCTTACAGTTTAGACCTTATCAAAAAACCCCTCTTAACATAGATTTCACCTTCAATAATATAAAATTAGAATGTGTTGATACCGCTCCTCTTCTAGGGTTCGAAATTGACTGCAATGTTAATTGGAAAGCGCATGTAGCAAAAATAAAAACGAAATTGTCCCAGTTTACGTATGCCTTATGCGAATTAAAAAAATCATGCGACCTCAACACCGCCTTAACTGCTTACTATTCCTACGCCCATGCTTGGCTTACCTATGGTGTCATTTTATGGGGGAATAGCACAGATGTAGAAAGCCTATTCATATTACAAAAAAAATGTGTTCGAATCTTGGCTAACATACATATACCGGAAAGTAGTAAGCCCCACTTCATCGATCTAAAAATACTTACCTTAACATCAATATACATTTTGGAAACATGTAAGTTTGTAAAAAAATACCCTCAATTTTATACCAAACATTCAGACATACCCCGACGCTACGCCAGCAGGTTTGAAAATAAGTTGGTGCAGGTTATCTCCTCGAAACTAAAACTACATTCAAAAAGTCCTAACTCGATGGCAATAAAAATATTCAATAAAATTAGTAACGAAATAAAAAACACCAAGTCCGACAATGAATTCTTTAAAAAATTAGCAGAACACCTGATTAAAAAAGCCTATTATATACATTAAATGAATTTTTTCACGACCAATAATTATAATTAATAAAGTACCCATTATATAACCTTGTACAAAAACCTCGTTCTCCTCTTGAATAAAATGTTTGCTGTGCCCTACAGGGTGTCATGTTGTACACAATTCTATGTTAAGTATAGGTTAAGATACAATGTGATATGCAATAAAGATTATGAGTATGAGTATGAGTCTTATCACAACGGTTTTATCCTAGTCTACTTAGTATGATGAAAAGAGTAGATCGCGCGGCTAACCTAGAATACGAATTACAATCGATCGAATCGATATCCGATCACTATCCGGTATCCGGCTTATCCGCCGATATATTTACTATCCGGCCGTAAATCGGATAATTGCATAGTATCCGGCTGGACACCGGATAGTAATTAAGCACGATACTTATGAATAACATGCACTAAACCCTCGAAACACTAAACAATCTTATAAACAACGAAACGAAATTAATTAACTAAGCACTTGCAACGAAAACATTTAAATACTTACGACGAAAACTGTAACGTGCCGCTATTCAACGCGCACTGTGTAAGAATTTAGTACTTTTAGTTTACTTTTCTATCAACGAATGCCTTAACCACAAACAAGTTGCAACTGGCACCAAACTATATGCGCACTCGCGTGATCTAATTTCCTCTATTTCAGACAAAACTTTTATCCGGATATGCGGCGGCCGGATACCGAATATTCGGCGGACCCGACGGCCGGATAGCCGGTATCCGTTGCATCTCTAATTACAAAGTGCCACGACCCGAATGCGCAAAGGCACGGTTCCTGGTGTGACCATAGGATCATTTTTAAGACGATTCTCGCTGATTTGGCCTTGAGCGTCTCAGCGTCTCTGTACCCGCACCCCGCTCACTGCGATCGTACGTGAATTTCGTCTCGGTGCGGCGACTGCGGCGGAACGAGGTTCAAAGAATAACCTACAGCCCAGAGGCGCGCGGCATTTGGCGCTATACCTCGTATTTGTGTATCTTTTGTAGATATTTTGTTGTTTGAGTATGAGTAGATCATGCGTGTAGTGGAGGTCGTAAATTATAATAAAAATATATTCCCTTATGCATTATACTTTACAAGCCTCAATTAGTTAATTTGTGTTTTATCTGTTTCTTACAAATAAATACCTAAGTCAAATCGACGGGAATAAGATTTATAGCTAAAGCTTGGTATGTACTAAATTGAGGCGTACAGTGCGTTTATTTTATACAGTTTTTTTTTATCCGTAATAAATAAATTTAAATAATGCCATTAATAGTTAACTTATAAAATTAAAGTACCTACTAGCTTCATATACTACTACTATTTTTCGAAGTTCGAAGTTTTCTCAATCATTACGTGGGAATATCATCATTATTAGGGGTCCGTACCTCAAAAGGAAAAAACGGAACCCTTATAGGATCACTCGTGCGTCTGTCTGTCTGTCTGTCCGTCTGTCACAGCCTATTTTCTCGGAAACGACTGAACCAATTAAGTTGAAATTTGGTGTATATATGTAAGTTTGTGACCCAAAGACGGACATGTAACGTAAACAAATTAATTTTAAACACGGGGGCCACTTTTGGGGGGTAAAAGAGAAAATTAAAAAAAAAGTTACAAACTATATCGTGTTACATATCAAATGAAAGAGCTCATTGTGAGAATCACAAATGTATATTTTTTATAATTTTAGGATAAACAGTCAATTCAATTCAATTCAATTCAATATATTCTTTATTCAAATAGGCCTAGCAACAAGCACTTTTAAATTGTTTAGAAGTTATTCACGAAAATAGGCAAAAAATGAGCATTCCCCCCTTTATCTCCGAAACTACTGGGTACATACTCCAATTACACTATTTAACACTAATTACTACTTAACTAAACCTACAATAAACTAAATAGTAAATTTTTCCGTAAATAAAAATACGATAGGCCGTTTTGCTAGTTCTTAATCGATTAAAATTATTTTTAAACTACAAAAACAATGTTTTTTAACAGGTACTATTCATACATACAACGTAATAGGTAATAGGTAGCTTATGTTAAATCAATTATTTATTGTTTCGAGATGGAATGGAACATTATTCAAAACGTAAAACTTGAATGACATTATAATAATATGACGGTTAGAAAACATTTCTTTATTTATTTCAAATGATGTTTTCTCAAACATACGTATATTATAGTATAATATATACGGATATTATCATTACATTCATTGTAATAGACCGCAAAATACCGTGTTGCGCTCGCTAATGCGCGTCGCAACCAAATCAGCGCTCTGCAGTTATTTATTCTTTGGCCACAATAACTCCGATATTATAGCACTTTGCTTGTGCATAAGCGAACATAGTGCAAGGAAGGCACGGAGCGACGAGCGACACAGCCTCCTCGTCTCAAAGCTGGCACACGACTGCCGGCCACGCCATTTTCAGGCTGCATACGCATGAAATGTGGAAAAACGTTCGATTTCTTAAGAAAATATTTTTTGATTAAGAAAAGCTATGTTGCATTTGTAGAACCTGTTAAAACATTTTTGTTAGTTTAAAAATAATTTTAATCGATTAAGCTGTTTAGAAGTTATAAGCAAAGTTAGCCGCAAAACGGCCTGTCGTGTTACTTTTTTTTCGGTGAAACTACAAATTTCAGGAAAAAAGTCAAATGTTGCGATTGTTGTCCATAGAGTGAAGATGCATATATATTTTTTTCGTAATTTTTGGTTGACTCATTTAGAAGTTATAAGCTCTAAAAAGTAACAGTTTTTGGCCAAAAACTGCGCGAAGCGCCTTAAATCTTTAGCAGCTATAAGGTCGCTGACCATCACTACACCTTATAAAACAAAGTCCCCCACCGCGTCTGTTTATATGTTTGCGATAAACTCAAAAACTACTTACCGATTTTCATGCGGTTTTCACCTATGAATTGAGTGATTCTTGGGGAAGGTTTAGGTGTATAATTTGTTAAGGTTTTGTGTAACCTGTGCTAGTCGGGGCGGGTCGCTAGTCGTTAGTCGCTAGTTTTAAAATGAGATGATCTTTCAATCTAATTACCATGTCTTACATATTTACAGGTGTATTTTTAAAGATTATTTTATAACGAGAGCTGAACTTAATATTGTGCTCGGTTACCGCGATAGTCTTTCATCAAAAAAAACTATTTAAACATCAGTCTTCCGTTGACCACGAAAGGCTGTAAAGGATTCCAAACAGCATGTATGTATACCGTAAAATGGAGTGAGTAGAGTTCGCGGGGAGAGTTGGGTTATGACTGGGGAGAAAAGGATGAAAGAGGGGATAATACTGATAATAAAAAAAAAAACGATGCAATAATCTTCCAAAAATCACCTTTGTATGAAAACCCACCTCACCCCAATTACGAGGGACTACGGGGTGAGGTGGAACTTCCTGTTTATCGTCAAAATTATGAAATGGAACTACCCAAAATAATATAAAAACTAAAATACAAACGTCCGGAACACTTATTATATACACCATTCAGTTTGCATATGTAAAAATAAATTGTTATCGAGGTTTGAATGTCAGTTTTGCGCCTACTCACCCCATTTTACGGTATTAAATTCATTATAAGTCCGAGATATTAATCCGTTTAAATACTTTATTTTACGAGCTAAACTTATTCAAACCACGGCCAGTAGTAGACGTTACCTTATAATCGTTCAAGTCTTCCACCCGGCACGTGAGCGTGGTCTCGCGGCCCACCACCACCGTCACGTTGGATCCCGCGTCCACGAATCTGGGCTCTGAAACAATAATACATTCTTTATTGCAGTGAGTGCATTCCGCACTTTATATGCATTTTTCATCAAACCCCGCTGTCCGGGTGAATATAATGCGCAAAAGTGAAAAATAGACGGGAGATTTTAAAAAGCCATCTACACAACACGCTGTGGAGTGTGGAAGTTAGGATGGCAATTTTGCGTTGCATATTTGCACCCTTGGTGTTTTATACTTGTTGTAATAAATAGAAGCCACGCATGATATTGTATTTTTTTGACTTTCACTACCTTCGACTGGCTCGATGATACCGTGGGACTTTCGCTACCTACAGATCGTATGGTGTACGCGTAGCACGCTTGCAGCGTACTACGTAGGCGAACAACACGCGAACGCAGCGCGGCGCGGCGCGGGGCGAATCAATCCTTTGATACCTATAGAAGTGTCCTACGTGGGTGATCTCGTTGCGAACGCAAACGCCTTGGGCCCGCCGCGCCGCGCCGCGCCGCGCCGCTTCGCTTCGCGTTCGCGACTGTTCGCTTACGTAAGACGTAGCGTTACCTACAATTGATTGTAGGTAAGTACTTCGGCTACCGACGCTACGTGCAAACAAGCATACGATCCACATAATTGTAAGTGGTTACTAACAGCCTATCCGGACGCTTGAAACTCCGGTGTCACGTGCACGTTGCTTACCATTTAAAAACCTGTAAAATCCCGGTTTTCGTAGCGCTCCTTACCGTAGTTCCGAGAAAAAATCTCGGCAGAACTAGGGCATTCCGCAGCCTAAACGTTCGCTGAAGGAAATTTCTCTAAAAATCGCGCAGTGGACGACTAAAATTAGGTTCCATGGCTTAAGACTCCAGTTTATAAATCTAATATCGTCCCTGTTACGCACATTGTCTCATATTTATTCGGTTGTTATATACTTTCGTTGTATATTACTATTTTATCCACGTGCATATCTACTTGGTGTGTACCTACAGACTTAAACTCAATAATAAAGAAGGTAAGGTACCTACGCGACCCATATAAAAAGATATTTAGAGCCTACCTATACTGTTCATACTGCTATAGCGAAAAATCTCTATTATTTCCTTTTAAGACGATTCTCGCTGATTTGGCCTTGAGCGTCTCAGCGTCTCTGTACCCGCACCCCGCTCACTGCGATCGTACGTGAATTTCGTCTCGGTGCGGCGACTGCGGCGGAACGAGGTTCAAAGAATAACCTACAGCCCAGAGGCGCGCGGCATTTGGCGCTATACCTCGTATTTGTGTATCTTTTGCAGATATTTTGTTGTTTGAGTATGAGTAGATCATGCGTGTAGTGGAGGTCGTAGATTATAATAAAAATATATTCCCTTATGCATTATACTTTACAAGCCTCAATTAGTTAATTTGTGTTTTATCTGTTTCTTACAAATAAATACCTAAGTCAAATCGACGGATTAAGATTTATAGCTAAAGCTTGGTATGTACTAAATTGAGGCGTACAGTGCGTTTATTTTATACAGTTTTTTTATCCGTAATAAATAAATATAAATAATGCCATTAATAGTTAACTTATAAAATTAAAGTACCTACTAGCTTCATATACTACTACAAATGTGTTATTTTTCGAAGTTCGAAGTTTTCTCAATCATTACGTGGGAATATCATCATTATTAGGGTTCCGTACCTCAAAAGGAAAAAACGGAACCCTTATAGGATCACTCGTGCGTCTGTCTGTCTGTCTGTCCGTCTGTCACAGCCTATTTTCTCGGAAACGACTGAACCAATTAAGTTGAAATTTGGTGTATATATTGGTTTGGTGTAAGTTTGTGACCCAAAGACGGACATGTAACGTAAACAAATTAATTTTAAACACGGGGGCCACTTTTGGGGAGTAAAAGAGAAAATTAAAAAAAAAAGTTTTTCAAACTATCGTGTTACATATCAAATGAAAGAGCTCATTGTGAGAATCTCAAATGTATATTTTTTATAATTTTAGGATAAACAGTCAATTCAATTCAATATATTCTTTATTCAAATAGGCCTAGCAACAAGCACTTTTAAATTGTTCAGAAGTTATTCACGAAAATAGGCAAAAAATGAGCATTCCCCCCCTTTATCTCCGAAACTACTGGGTATAAAATTTTGAAAAAAATACACAAATTAGATCTTTACCTATAGATCACAGGAAAACTTATTATGTATCTCGGTGGACCGTCAGCTGGTCACATGAACATGTAAAAAAATCTTTTCAGTCATCGCATCCCATTTCATACTTTGTCAGATGGTAGTTTAGATGATATTGTTAATAAAACAAATCGTCGGCCGGTTGTATCGCGGTGGAAAGACCGTCAGCTATTAAAACATTATTGTTAGTTTAAAAATAATTTTAATTGATTTAGTCGTTTAGTAAAGATAACCAAAGTTAGCCCCAAAATGGCCTATTTTATTATTTTTATTACGGTAAAACTATAAATATCAGAAATAAGTTTAATTTTATAATTGTTGAACAATAAATGAAGATTCATATATATTTTTTTCATAATTTTTTGTTTACCCATTTAGAAGACATAATACACCAAGTTGACCCAATGAAATAATTACTGAAATCCAGAAGGAGATACAAATAATAATAAAATAATAAAACGTTTATTAACAGGCAAGGATCACCCATGAAAAATTTACAGACATAACTACAATTACACTATTTAACACTAATTACTACTTAACTAAACCTACAATAAACTTAATAGTAAGTTTTTCCGTAAATAAAAATACGATAGGCCGTTTTGCTAGTTCTTAATCGATTAAAATTATTTTTTAACTACAAAAACAATGTTTTTTAACAGGTACTATTTATACATACAACGTAATAGGTAATAGGTAGCTTATGTTAAATCAATTATTTATTGTTTCGAGATGGAATGGAACATTATTCAAAACGTAAAACTTGAATGACATTATAATATGTCGGTTAGAAAACATTTATTTATTTATTTCAAATGAAGTTTTCTCAAACATACGTATATTATAGTATAATATATACGGATATTATTATTACATTCATGGTAATAGACCGCAAAATACCGTGTTGCGCTCGATAATGCGCGTCGCAACCAAATCAGCGCTCTGCAGTTATTTATTCTTTGGCCACAATAACTCCGATATTATAGCACTTTGCTTGTGCATAAGCGAACATAGTGCAAGGAAGGCACGGAGCGACGAGCGACACAGCCTCCTCGTCTCAAAGCTGGCACACGACTGCCGGCCACGCCATTTTCAGGCTGCATACGCATGAAATGTGGAAAAACGTTCGATTTCTTAAGAAAATATTTTTTGATTAAGAAAAGCTATGTTGCCTTTGTAGAACCTATTAAAACATTTTTGTTAGTTTAAAAATAATTTTAATCGATTAAGCCGTTTAGAAGTTATAAGCAAAGTTAGCCGCAAAACGGCCTGTCGTGTTATTTTTTTTTCGGTGAAACTACAAATTTCAGGAAAAAAGTCAAATGTTGCGATTATTGTCCATAGAGTGAAGATGCATATATATTTTTTTCATAATTTTTGGTTGACTCATTTAGAAGTTATAAGCTCTAAAAAGTAACAGTTTTTGGCCAAAAACTGCGCGAAGCGCCTTAACTAAATTTCTAAACGTAAATATATTTTGTAACTGAAGCTCAGATTTGCGACCTAAAACACTTGTTATGTGATATGTCCCGCGATCCGCATTCAAAGTTATGAGCGCGTTTTTCTTACATCGATCCAAGGATATCCAAGCAATCAATCTAAAGTGTTAAGAGCACCCATCTGCTGCCTATTCGGAGAATAAATTATCCAGGTTCAATTTAGCTGGTTTAATTTTCAACGGTTAGGTATAAATGCTTACCCTAGTCTGTTTGCATATGAAAAAACTGTTGAAATATCCCTTTTTTCTGCTGCTGGTGTAGAAAATAATCAAAGTGATGTTAAGCCAACTAGCCAAGTACAGTCCGTTAACTCTCAGAATGACATTCGTTTTTCGGGTAAAATCGGACGTAATCGCGTAATAGAAAATGGCAGTCTCTTACTGATTTAGTTGCAATCCAACACCCAAAGAGTGCAGGCGTCTTTTCAGCCTTAAACTATATAAGAGTAGTTAATACCACCATAACAATAATATCACAATTTTCCAATTATATAATTTAACCATAAGAAGTGAAATATGTGACTGGTATTATCAACTCTATATAATTTCAAATTTGTTTTCGAATTTCAAATTCTGATTCTATTTTATTTAGATTATGACAAAAAGTCGCAATATAGCCATCAACCGAATATTAAACATAATGTCATTAGATTAGGGCTTATTTTACATTGAGACAATAGGTATCCTTAACTTTTTCCGGTAAGTTTAAAACTTTTTGTGAGTTAATAAGAAAGCAGAACAGCTGTATCACCTTCGCGTGTTATCGCCGATACCCGATGTATCTTTCTAAAATCCGAAGGTCATTCTGAGAGTTAACGGACTTGTATGGGACGAAACCTGCGTTATGGATTTTGCTCTGGCAATAAAGCACTTGATATTGGTTCTCTAAATCATTGCCAAAAAATATTTTGCCGAATGTCATTTCCTAATTTTTCACATAATTTCATTTTGCCGAATGATCAAGTAGCAACTTAACATAATAATTCGTATTATTTCCGAACCTAATGGTTAGCAACTGTATGTTTGGACTAAAACTTAGAATAGTATTTTATACAATCGTGATATCTAACATAGTACTTTTTTTACTATAAAACCAAAATAATTAAATAAAATTAGGTAAGTATCTCAGTAGTACAAAAGACATCAACGCGTGCATAATATATGAATACGCGTTGGTGTCTTTTCCACTGGACCGCGGCGCCACGTGATTGGTCAAATTCATTATAGTTGACTAAACCGTTTTGAAACGAATATTATAGTTGAGTTGTGAGCCTATACATGAAAAGTACCCAATTACAGTTTGGTATACGAATTCTTAATTCAGCCATTACAGTCGAAGAGTATAAAAAGACACTTCAAAACGCAATGTTTTAGTCATTTATTCAATATTGCATTGTCATGTACATAATAAGGTGTTACATTACATTGTGTGTAGCAGAATGACTTCGTAAGTCTAATATGGAACATAATAAGTTTATTTTTGTAATTTAACATCGTTTAATGCAAAAGAAGTCGGTTCTGGCGCAGCTGTTTGGTCGCAGTTCACCTAACACGCTCCTCCTCGCTTCGCTCGTCGTCGCACCTATCTTGACTCTGTCAAGTGATTAGACGTTATCGTATTAAAAGTATTTAGCCAAATGAATGATTTGGCGAAAGAAATGTATTCCAAATTTTGTATGTCATAATAATAATCTACTTAACAATAATTCTACCAAGTAAAACGTTGCCATATTGAAAGTTTGCCGAATGTTGTTTTCGAAAGTAAAATCTGCGAAAATTTGGTTGGTAAGTGAAATTCAGACAATAAATCTTCGGCGAAAAGGAAGAACACCCTTGATTTTAAATACATTAAAGTCTAATCTATACGTTCATATACAGAAAGCTAATTCAACGCTAATAAATATAATTCCACTATAATATGAATATTACACGTGCTTTGGGTTCTCCCACGTAACTTGCACGTAACTCACTTTGTAAGGCGGAAATGAGGTGCACGTACGCACATAAGCCAATATGATTCCGAGTGTTCCGACTAATATCGATATTCCCTTTATTATACCTAAATGATAGGACTACGAGCCTTAACAGTGTAGAACTGTCAAAACTACATCCGAAATAAAATTCGAGACTGTAAAATGTTTCTACTATGCTCCAAAATTCGAAATTTAAATAAAATTTGAAAATGGAAAAAATACTGTTGCAGTACAATTGCCCAGTGGGAAGCAAAGTAGGCACATTTTACTGTAGAAAGAATGGCTGGTTCCATTCACATGCTATGATAGCAATGGATTTGACAATTGTACGTTGATTATCTAACAATAAATAAAACGTCATTTACAAAGGACAAAATCAGTTAATACATACTTAGAACATCGTTGTAAAGCGCGCCCGCTTTGAAGAGGACCAAGTAAAATGAGATTTACCGCTAAAGCTGTTACTTATTTGGTGAATAAAGGACGGCGAAGATGTCCCAAAACACCATACCCTACCCGACAACTAAGTTTACTAAGAGTCTAGTGACCTACTTATAACAAGCATGTTTGAATAGACTCGAAGGCCAATGATGATAAAACAGTTTAAAATAATATAAAAAGGAGGCGACCAAAAGCTGTCGCCGAACGTAGATTTTACGGGACACCGGGGAAATTAAGACCGAACAGAATATCACAAAATATTATAAAATTTGAAGTTTCAGTTAAAAAAACAGGCAAGTAGGTATGTGAGGAACATTTTATATTGCTGTCTTTTTCCTCAGTACAATTTTGTACTCATACTCATACTCATTTATTAATAATATTGTTACATATTACACGTCAAAAATTTAATGTAATTACATGAGATAGATTACATTATTTTAATTACATTTAATTACATGAAATAGATTACATTATTTTAAAGTTTTACTACGGTCATTCTCGGTTGAAGTTAACAAAAGCCCAGGGTCCACTGGAAAAGTCTGATACTTGAATACTTGTAGGCATAGTATTGTAATACTGTTCCTCATACCCCGGGAAGAATAACACATTGTCCCCCTTATTCCACCTTAAGTAGTGTATACAGTTTATTAAAGCGGTTCCTTTATTCTTTTTATCTACAAATGTTAATTAAACAATTGCTAGTTTGATGTGATTTTGTTCTTGGCAGTTCTAATATTTGCACTTAATTGTCGGTTTTCCGATTAACCTTGTTTCATTTTTAGAGAGAAAGCTCGTTAATTAGTGTTATGCATTTGACAACTTGATTGCTTCTTTTATAGAATATATTAAATATTTCATAACTTTCTAATAGCATACTTTTATGAGAGCCTACATTTTAAATGCCAATACTTACTTACAAAGACTACTAGAAATTGAATTTCAAACTTTGTTTTCTTAAGTATAGCCAACATAATACAAGGGAGTTCAGGAGAATCAGGAGGCGTGAGCTGTAGGCCTAGCACAGGAGAGGCGCGACAGTATCTCACCCGCGAGATAGACTACCCGTCTTTTTCTAACTGTATTAATTAGAGAAGGATGGGTAGCCTATCTCGCGGGCGAGATACTGTCGCGCCTCTCCTGTGCTAGGCCACAGGGTCCTGTCCTACCCATTCAGTTAATGATAAGCTACTATTTCGTACCAGCCACCAACCAACCACCAAGAACCAACACACACTCTCAACCATTGTCTTCTATTATAGCACTTATAACACCTAGGCACTGTAAATAACGGTAAGCTATCCTCGCAGTCGGCGGCATGTACACCGACATCATTATAATACTCTGATTTCCTGGTAGTTCCACCAGTATAGCAGCGATTCGTTTTGAACCGGTTTCAATAGGGGATATTACCGCAATGTTCTGCCACCAGAGCGCAGCACTAGCCTTTTTAGTAAACCGTAGAGTAACTTATACATACATACTGTTACAAGTTTTCAGAGATAATAAAATATGACATTGATGCATCAAGGCGGGCGGTTACAGAGGACCTACCGGGAAACGCGAATCCGAAATTTCGCTATCTGCCTCTTTATCGTTCGAATATGCAAGTGACAGAGATGTTAGATAACGTCATTTCGATTTCTTGTTTCGCGATAGACCCTCAAGTCAGATTGTGCCATTGTGGTAGTGGCGCCAGGGCCACCTACGCAGAGTTTCGCGTAATATTCCCTATTATCACAACCTTAGTAAACAAACTTTTTCTCCATAAAACAGCTACTCCTCCATAATACCCTTCTCTTCTCTGATGGAAAGCGACGTATATATATATACAGGGTGGCCAAAAAATATGTGCATTCCCGTTGCCATCAGGAAGGTTTTGGGATTATACTGTCACACAAATCTCTGTTTTGACATTTTGCTGGGACATCAGTTAGCCGCGACCACGACCAGTGAAACCTGTGTCGAAACGTCGGTAAATAAAGGTAACAAAATAAATTCGCGATAGACCCGTTTTTAAATGTGATTTAATGTATACTGAGCAACTTTTACTATGGGACCAACCACGAAATCTCGAAAAAAAATTTTACTCTCCCATAGAAAATGGACCAGCCAAAATGTATGAAACAGCCAAAAAAATTTTCGCAATTTCGGGGTTGGTCCCATAGTAAAAGTTGCTCAGTATAATCCCAAAATCTCCCTGGCAACGGGAATGCACATATTTTTTGGCCACCCTGTATATCACATACATTTTCAAATAGTGTGTAATATTATATTCGTAGCCGTATAGCTGAGCCTTACCGGTATGTATTTAGTCGTAGAGAAGATGTTTCGCAGAGACGTGGCGTCAATTGGTAGTATTGGCATTGGATTGAATCAGCATTGTAATAAGCTGGATTAACTTTTTTGCATTTGACCTAAATTTGATATCATTTTGACATAATTGCCGGTGCATTTAATTCACTCCTACCTATATGTATGTTGCCTTACAGCTTCGAAAAACCAAAATTCCGCCCCGATATAAAGCAGCTTATGCTTTATGTCGATGTAAAATTGATTGTATTACAATCCTAAGAACACCTAAATCAATAGGTATGTAATATCAGTATGAAGCGTCAACAATCTGAAACGATTCTTCTTACATCTTTTCAACGTACGGAGACGGAGTTAGCAAAACGTTTCTTTGTTCACATATAATTCATGAGACATAGTGGATACATGGGTAGAAAAGATTATTCTTTCGTGTTTCACTTGCCATTGGAGTTCAATGTTAATGCTAAACTAAACATCAAACTTGTTGGCAATAACTTTCGGAAATTAGTGTATAAGTCAACTACTACGGGTTTCTGTAAATCACCCACGAGAGTATAGTCACGTCTAAAAATATCGATACGGACAAAGTACCAAAAGTATACATGCAGTATACAATACCTTAATATATGGACAATAAGGTCGTGTCTTGTACCTATACATATTTTTGTAACTTTGTATCAAAATTTTTAGACGTGACGTGACTGTGTCTTTGATATAAACTAGATCCAAGTACCGGGCAGTGATGGAAATAGCTCTTTTTTCTGATACTGAGATAGCATTTTTTTTTCTTACTGCTTAACCACAAGACAGATCTAGAAGATAACAACAACTACATTAATATGATAAAAAAATCTAGGATAACGATGTTTTTTTGCCGCTTTGAGGCAAATGCTTCTAATGTGTAGTGTGTGAGTTACCCGAGCCACGAAATTGATATTTGATTTGATTGACACTTCATTCCTACTAATATTAAATATAAATGCGAAAGTAACTATGTATGTCTGCCTGTTACTTCTTAACGCTTAAATCGATAAAAGGATTTAGATAAAATTGGTTTGGAGATAGTTTAAGCCCCGAGGAAGGATATTACTGCGGATGAAGGTAGATAGTTTTTATCAAACATCATCAATTCATCCTCATTTCACGCAAACGAAGTCGCGGCCAAAATCTAGTTGCTCGGCTGAGTAGTTACGACGCTACGCAGGAATACATGAAATGGGGCATTTTCTATGAAAAGGGACATTATTGTCGATGGCGCTTACGCCGCACAGCGTCGCGCGGCATTGTATTTATATCGGAGCATCGTTTATAGTGGCGTAAGCGCCATCGACAATAAGGTCCCTTTTTATAGAAAATACCACAAATAAGAATACAAAAACACCCATCTCCCTTATCATACATACATAGGCAGTAAAGTAAAACATTGCCCTTCCATTTTGACTTGTCCGTAGCTAGGATGTAAAAACATTCCTTTTTGATTTGTTAAAAAGAGAAGTTTAGCATCCAATGTGCGTGAGCCAGACCTCGTATTCAAAGTTTTCATATGAACAAAAAGCCTCATACATACTTTATAAAGGCTTTCTATTCAGCCCCAGCCGAATTCATCCTGCTTCCGGTTCAAGTGCTCCATTTTCTCTAATTAGATACCTACACACTTTACTATAAATTCATAATGAACAAAGTTCCCGACCAAAACGAATAATTGAATTTAAACTTCAACCCAAATTCAATTGAATTTTATTAAGCATACCAAACTAAAAGAATAATACATAGTAGGAAATTGATGTATGTTATTTGCACTGTAGGCGTAGGCGTGCGTATACTTAGTACTGAATACCACATTTTAATACCTTTATCCAATACTCATATGTATTAAGTATTGAACAATTAATGAAATCCACCATACAATCGCCTGAACTGCAAAAACGCTTAGGTTTCAGGCCTCGAAATGGCGCGAGGTAAGCTTAATGTGATCTCTCTAGGGCTCTAATTGCGGAACTGATCCGAACAGGTCAAAAGTGGACTATTTGCTTGTCGACTGGGACAGGTGACTGCCCATCCATTGTCCATCTAGCCACACATTATCTATATACTAGGTACATTGGAACGTCAAATTAAGTTGACGGAAACCCGGTCTCCAGGCGCCATTTCGGAAACGAGTTCCAAAAACGATCGTTTTAAATAACAAATAAAATTAGATATATGTATTTGTGATTAACATTTTGGAATAAACATCAATTACAGGCAAAAACACAGTAGAATATACCTATTATGTTTTTAGAATATATTGTGTGTTACTTTTATGCTTAAAAAGACATTCATAACAACCAAGCTGCAACAGCGTGCAGCAGTCTATGTACATACTCGTATTTAATTTTTAAATGTTGTTTTAAATTAGGATTATCGTTATTTGTATAATTTTCACTACAGGTCCATACACATAACGTTCATGTTAGAACAAATTGGAAGCGTAAGAGCACAACTATTACTTTTAGTAGGGCTGCGGAACAGGTTTTAGGTACCAAGGGCTTTGTGAGTAAATTACAAATATATAACATACTACAACATATATAACATTTTCACAACACAACCTTTTTTTTTTTTTTTTTTTTTTTTTTTTTTTGTCGTTGGAAAAATGCTTTATGCATACCCACACCCTCGGGGGAGAAAGTGCGGGTTATGTGGGACTCGGCAAAAGGCGCCACTACCCACTAAAAAACCAACGGTATGCCTGCGCGCCGCCAATGGGGCGTGGCCACGGGTTCTCTTAAGTACGCAACCGTGACCACGCCGGCGCCGCCCGCCACTACCACATGCAGCGGGCCCTTCTCTGGGGGGGGGGGGCTAGGGAGTAACTTCTAGCCCTGCCTCCTCAGAAGGCGCGTGGGCACACCACGCGCGCCTTCTCTGCGAGGCCTATGTAATGGGCAGCGACGCCCCCGCGCCGCTGCCCAGACCTCGCTAGGTGGGGGGGAGGAGATGGGCATACGCCCTCCTCCGAGCCCCTGCGCGCTTGCGGCGGATCGGGTGCGAGGCTGGGTCGGCCTCCCGTTCCCTCTCCGCTGCCTCCTTCTGCGACATTACATCCTCGCAGAAGGAGAGGACCGCTTTCCACGACCTCTCGTCGGCGACCATAGCCTTAACTACGGCCGGCAAGGAGAGGTCGTCCCCCACCACTGCCATGAGGTCACGGCGCTGCCCCGCCCAGGCTGGGCATTCCTCCAGGGTATGCTGCGCCGTGTCCTCGCCGCATCTGCACTGGTGACACTCGGCCGTCACCTCCCGTCTTGCGAACCGGTGCAGGTAGCTCCCGAAGCAGCCATGACCCGTGAGCACCTGCACCAACCGGAAGGTTAGCGAGCCCCGCTCTCTTTCCAGCCAGTCTTGTAGGACCGGCCGGACCGCCTCGACAGTCCTGTGTCCTCCCTCGCGCCCAGCTAGTTCTTCCTCCCATTGGAGGACGATGGACTGCCGGACGAGGAGCCTCTGCGCCTCTACTTCCCTGGGCGCAGGATGGTACTCCTGGAGCCGGAGGTCCCTGCGCCACTCGTACAGGGCCGCTTGGGCCTCCGCCTCCAGATCCCAAGGAGGCGTTCCCGCTAATAGGCACGCCGCATCATATGAGGTGGTGCGGTACCCGCGTACGACGCTGATGGCCATCGCCCTCTGAGCCTTCCTCAGCAGGGCGACATTTCGGGCCACCAGAGTCACCGCCCAGATCGGCGCCCCGTACAGGGCCATCGATCGCACCACCCCCATATACAGACGGCGGCTCGCAACCTCCGGCCCCCCGATGTTGGGCATCAGCCTCTTCAGTGCGGCCGATGCTGCCATTAGTCGGGGGGTCAGGCGGGCAAAGTGCTCGCGGAAGCTCCAGCGGGAGTCGAGGACAAGTCCAAGATATTTCATGTTGGACTCTACCTCGATTCGAGTGCCACCAACGACGATGCTGGATCCTGCAGGTGGGGCCTTCCGGGCAGCGTGGAAGCAGAGCGCCTCGGACTTGTGCAGCGCCACCTCCAGACCCAGCATCGTTATGCGTCTCACCACCTGTGCTACCGTCACGGTGGCGAGGCGTGCTGCTTCCCGGTACGAGGTCCCCCGGGAGGTGACTAGCGTGTCGTCTGCGTAGCAAGTCACACTTGACCCCGGGAGGAGCTCCCCCCGCAGCACCCAGTCGTATCCAATGTTCCACAGGAGCGGCCCTAAGACCGAGCCCTGTGGAACACCGCACGATGTCTCCCACCTTGTCAGCCCGCCGCCCCGGACCGGATACTCCACACACCGCTCCGAAAGGTAGGCTCCGACTATTTGACACAAATAGGGAGGCACTTTATGGTGTTTCAGCGCCTCCCTAATGCACGACCATGGCAGGGTGTTAAAGGCATTGGCGATATCCAAGGACACCGCCAGGAGAACCCCACCATGGTCAACCGCCTCATCCGAGAGGGCTTTAATGCGCGCGACCGCATCTACGGTCGACCTGCCCTCTCGGAATCCAAACTGGTGTTCGGACAGGTCAGGTCCTACTCCCCGGAGGTGCTTGATGATGCGACAGCAGATGATACGCTCGAAGAGCTTGTCGGCCTCGTCGAGCAACACGATCGGACGGTAGGCTGATGGAGAGTCCGCGGGACGCCCATCTTTTTTAAGGAGGACGAGCCGGCCGGTTTTCCAGATGGTCGGAAATCGGCCGGACTGTAGACAGGCATCCAGTAGCCCGCGGAATCTCTCCCCCAGGGCCCGCAGCGCCAGAGCGAGAACGCGTCCCGGGATCCCATCTGGACCCGGTGCCGTGTTTTTAGCTTTTAGCCTCAGCACGGCTGCATCTAGCTCTGCCTCCGTTACCGGAGGCACCACGACTTCCGCAACCTCATACCCTACGAGCTGATGGGGAGGTGCCATTGCTGGGGGCTGGTGTTCCGGTCTGTTCGGGAACAGGTTGGAAACAACCAGCTCCAGCAGTCGAGGCTCGAGACTCTCCGTCAAGGGGGGGGCCCAGGGGCGTAATTTGCCCCTGACCGCCTTGTACGGCCTCCCCCATGGATCTCGGTTTAGCGTCTCGAGAAGCTCCGCTCTTTATGTGAAACGTGTATGAAATGTCTTTATGACAGATACCGCTTTTATTAGAGCTAAGATACGATTAAATAAATAGGGCTTATTAATTATTGGTCGCGCCACTTATTTGGCGGTGATTATGATTTATCTCCCCAGTTAATTTTGTTAGGTAATTAATGATCAATAGTCAATAAATAGGATGTGCATTTTTGGTCTTAGAGGATAAAACAGGAAAAGCCTCTTTGCTTAATTTATAAAATTGACCTCGCTACAGAACGGTTACTTTGCCATCAGTAGTGAAATCTGATGATAGGATCCGCGAAAACATATGGCATATTTCTTAATACAGAGGATCAAAGCCTTGAGAACTCGATTCTTGACGGGGGTAAATTCTCTTTAACACAATATATAATGCTATTTCCTTCACTTCAAAGCCCAAAACTTCCGTTACTCAAAGTAATTAAACGCATTAAGCCGAAGGAACCAACGTTTCTTCCAACGACATTTTCGTCAAGCCGAAGTAATACCTCGAAAAACGGAATTTTCATTATATGCATTGGGAACCTAACAATCTCTTATCTGTTTGCCGATAATTATTTTAGCGAAATTCCATACTTACTGATTATTCGATAAAGTTAAAAAAAAACGATTAAAACTAGCCTACCTATTCTTTAGACAAGAAGCAATAACCCTTTAGCGACAACATATAAAAAAACTCCAATAATATCAAACCGAAGTTTACACATAGTAGTTTTAGTTTATTTAATAAGTTACTTTATAATTATATTTATGTTACTTGTGTTGATTTACAATAAAATGGTTGCAATAAATGATTACTTATAGTAATGATAGACAATTAAAAATCAAGTCCAATGTTCAGTCCAATGTCAATACTTAATTTTCTTGAATTACAGGAAAATAAACAGATATTGTATGTATTGTCAGATGTAGATAGCCTTACTAGTATATATAGCGCAGAAGGGCGCAGTACTGCGAGCAGTGAGCCTATCGGACGAATGTCTGGCAAGGTACGATGTTAATTATATACACTAGAAAAACGCATAAAAGTGATACAGCCTACATCCACAATGATTAATACTAGCATGATACTTTAACCACCTGTTTGTGTATCGTATTCTAGCGCCAAATTAACCCCCAAAGGCTGCATACACGAAAAATATTTTACAGTGGAACCTCGATAACTCGAACCGCGATAAGAAAAGCGAGTTAACACGAAATGAAAAGCTATTCACTTCCCTTCAAAGCCCAAAAATTTTCATGACTAAATATTTAACTTCATTAAGACGAATTAACCAACGATTCTATTCACGGTGATCTAGTACAACTCGATAAATTAAATATGACCTTTATAACTCAATCGTTTTACCGTTTTATCACCTCTACATCTCGAAGTTATTTACTGAAACCTCTGTAGGAATTCGAAAAAAACCTAGATAAGACTACTGTATACGGTTGTTTAAATTACCTCTTTAATACGAATGTTACATTGGTTTTTAACTCGAAACCTTTTTCAGCCGAACAAGAATCCTATAAGTCGATGATGTCTACGATAAGCCGAAAACTCGTTAACACTTAAGCAAAATAAAAACCGGTCAAGTGCGAGTTCGTTTAACTCGCGCACCGAGAGTTCCGTTCTAACTTTTAATTTTCTCATGTAAATAGAATCACGAAAGACTTGACCAGAAGTATACTGAAGCGTAATTATGTACAGCGCCATCTATCGGCAAAGGATACCTACTTAATTCTTTATCATGTGAACCGATTTCAACAATTTTTGTTTTATTGGAAAGAAGGTATTTTTAGTGTAATCTCATAGACATTTCAAGTATAACAAACACCCGCAAATGGGCTTAAATTGCAAATTAAATTAGAAAATGTTTCTTGATAATAAAAAAAAAGTTTTTAAGATAGAGGTGTCATTATATTTTTCCTGTAATATTTATGATAATGTTATTATTATGTAAAAAATTCAAAACAATGCTTTGGTCAACTTCGGAGATAAGGGGGGGGGGTGGTATTTTTTTCACACTTTCCTTCATAAGTAAAATGTTCAATTCGAGCTCTTTCAAATGATATCCCACTCGACCTAGTAACTTAGACTTTGACTTTTTGGCCCCTCTTTATATTGGGCATTTTTTATAATTAATAAAAATAAGATAAAAAAATACACTTCCAATGTGCTAAGGTTAGCGCTCTTCATAACTATTGCAAATTTCAAATCGATAGCTTTAGTTCTCGAGATATTTAGCAATGTGACAGACAGACAGACGGACAGAGTCGCACCATAAGGGTTCCTATTGTACCTTTTTGTTACGGAACCCTAATTACTGTCGCAATGATTATTTTATTTAAATTATAATATCTACAACAACAGTGAACTATAAAGATAGTATACCGAGCAAATAATGTGTTGTTAATAACCGCAATAAGTTTATTATTACTTCTAAAATTCTAGCTAGTCTAAAACTACCCGGCTAAACCCACCTACGAGTAGTAAACATGAAATTGATAGCTACGCCGTTGTAGTGATAATAAAATTGATCTATTCCAGGGTAAAATATATTGCACTACATTCTTTAAACATACATAGGTATATATATTATTATTTTATTATATTAAGAAATTCGGTTTAAAATTAAAGGTGTGTTTACTATACTTTACCTTTTGCATCGACACCGCAACTAAGGAGCGCGGCAAAAATTATAATTTTTCTGTCCATATTTAACGCTTTAAAATAACTGAATCAACCTTAAATGTAAACGTAATAATAAATAAAAAGAATTTTTAAGTTGCACACACTTCAAAAACTTCTCGCGCCGGCCGAGAGCGGTTTAGGTACAGGGATGCTGAACGCTCTCTCCGGATTCACAAGCACGACTAAAATTGGCCGCCTAAACCCAATCAAAGGGAGACTACGCGCAAGCGCTCCTATCACATTTTTTAATAAACTGGTATCACTTGTATCTTTCGAATAGGTTCGAATCGCGTGAAGTTTTCGAGACCGAATTCGGTTTATTAGCGAAAAAGCTTTTAGAGAACTGGCACTGGCAATTGTTTTCGGAGATTGTCTCTTGCTTTTGTTCGTGATCGGATTAGTTTATTCGGCAAGTGTGTCCTAATTGAGTGACCAAAGCGACGCGATAGTGGAACACGTGGCGCGAACGTTTATGTATTATGTATTAGAATCAAATTTTCACAACCATAAGTACAGAACAAGTGACAGCAAAAATTCGTCTTATATCTCCATAAAATCACGCGTCATCGTCACTGACAGCAAACTACCGAATCCAACACAAGACCAGATTATTCTACGGAGACTATAAGGAACTAGATACGCCGGTTTGTCGCCTAAAAAGTGTTTTGTTTTAAGTTTATAAAATGGATTATGTATGTTAATAGTTAATAATCTATAAGGTATTTGTAATAAGCCCTTGTTGCTTGATTTAAATAAAATAAATAATAGAGCCTACAAGCGACCTATGGATTATTGCAAATAGATCTACGCGACAACACAGCACAAAACAGTGTCAAAGACATCCGACCTTGATGCTACATTAGAGTTGGCGTTGCGGTGTTAATGTAAAGAAATACCTTAATCAAGACAAGACCTTAACAAACGACAATCTTTGTTGTCAGAGCTTGAGTAGGTACTGAAATCAATCGCTGACGTTTCGCCTTGAATTTAAACGGATTGGGAATTGTGGCGCGTGGCAAAAGTTATTAAGACAGTTTCTTTTGTCTTATGATGTAACCACTTGATATAAAAACCTCCCGGCCATAGATAGGGGTCCGGGACATTTAACGTGCTTGGCGAGGCAAGCGCAGAGCCGAAGCCATCAAATAAAGTCAGAAAAGGTATATATAATACTTGGTTGTTTTGAGGGTTATTATTGGAACCAAAAATGTCTAAGCTAAATATTGGGTGAAAATTATAGGCTACTACTTAGGCTATTGCACAAACAAACCGAAAACCTACCCATTCTACCCAATAAAACGGTAAACAATTTTATTTCCGGAAGACAGTATTTTTTAAGATGGGCCTTAAAAAATAAACATCAATGTTGGCATTGGCACAAGGTCAACATCGGCATAGAAGATTAGGTGACTGTTAATGGTGATGAATAAAGTAAAATAAAATAAAAATCGGTTCAAAATCAGCGTAGACGGACATTAGATTATACCTACGTGAAATATATTACATAGAATGCGAGTTACATGTTCAGCTTCAGCGTCACTTGCACCATCCCACTAACCCGGGGTTAACCGGCTAAACCGTTAACTAAGTGTCAAATTGTACTGGTAACCATGGTAACTCCAGGTTAAACCAATTAACCCAGGGTTAGTTGAATGGTGCAAGTGGCCCTTAAACATTTTGTCACACCTGAGCTGACCTTACAAAGTCTACAAATTTGGGGTCAAGTTATACTCCCCGGCATTCTAGACAATAATAATATGCTTGGAGTTGTGCTCGGCGCCTCGTTAAGCCAGACGCATGAGCGATTGCATAGGCGGTATGGTTGCGCTGCGCGCCAAACGCATTATTTTTATACGACAGATTTATGATCTATACATAATATCGCCGTACGTAACCTACCTTTAATATTTTTTTAACCGACATCCTTTAAGTGCAAATAATATTTAGATTTTTTTTATTTACGACTTAATATGAATATTGTAAGGTATATTTTGTAGAAACTTTGAGGTGGATGTCTAGGGCTGTCTTCATGTCCTGCCGACTAGCCATATATGTATATACGTTTTTTGTGGCATAAGTAAAAGGCCGTTTCTTTTTTACGTTAACTTAAAAATTTGAGTTTTTCACAGCTTCAAGGGGTTGTCCACCTGAGTATATTAGGTTTTAATTTCAAGTCGAACTCCACGCGTTCCCGAGATAAAGGGTCTTGACAGACAGAACGACGGATGGACGGACGGACGGACACTACAGACAGACAACAAAGTGATCCTATAAGGGTTCCGTTTTTTCCTTTTGAGGTACAGAACCCTGAAATGGTTTCCAAAAGTGTTTGGGATTATGACCCTCATATAAAATAATATTTATTTACATCACATGAAAAATCATATTAAATAAAATAATATAAAAAAATATATTTATTTGCATCTGTGTACCTATACAGTAAACAAGTTTTCATTTGCGTGTTTCTACGATATTGAATTACTGTGATAATTACTTGATGCACTCATAATTATCTTAAATCACAAAATGGGTGTACTTAGAAGAGAACAGTGTATGCTATTACAGCACATGATACAATAAAGGTATCTTATCTATATATGTACAACCAACTGCCTGTATGTACACGGGACACATTTTATATTATAATCTACTTAACGTAGATACATCGTAAAAACGGATTGTCTTTCATGTCATCGTTCATAACAAAAAATTCCTTATGAATCCGGATTTTGTAACGCCAAAAAAATCAAACGATAGCTGCCAACATATCTTGGCTGCGGCTCAGCCGCCCCATAAAAAATAATGTTACGTACAACAGTGGGTGTTTCATATCTTATGCAACGCACATAAAAATAAATATGACGCAGTTTTGCAGCTTTATCATTATTACCTTGGACTTAAGGTTACATTCGGGTGGCGACTGCGGCTGCGTTGTTTTATTTTATTTTATTAAAGTACATCCACATCATACATATTATAACTTACACTAAAAACATTTTAAAAAGTAATAAATATTGGTACATTATTATAATGGAGTACCTAAAGGATGACTCACGTTAGACCGGACCGTGTCCGGGCCGGAGCTTCCGGCGCTTCGTTTTCTATGGAAAGCATCACGTGATCACCTGTCATGTCATAGAAAAGGAAGCGCCGGAAGCTCCGGCCCGGAAACGGCCCGGTCTAACGTGAGTCATCCTTAACAGTGACTCATCGCATCGCAATGACATCATTAAACTTAACCTAAAACACACAAAACGATAAAATATAAAATTAGGGATTTATTTTCATTTTCATTATTACCTGCCCATTATTTTATTTTTGAATACGGGTGATAAATGACGATTGTCCTCTATAAGATACTGCATTGCCATTGGTTATTGTTGCAACATTGCTGACTCGGGCGATGCTCGTCAACCGGGATAATTGCCACTTTGGGGTTATTGCGTCTATTTAAGTTAATTTTTAAACAACGTTAGTTACTACAGCTCCTGCCATTTAGTGATAAAGGTTTGAACTTGAACTACTTGGAGGGCAACATGTAACATAGAGGGCGTTTTACCGAATCGTATTTAAATAGTTGGCTATTTTGAGAATTAGTTTAACCCCAGACCTACACGGTGTATGAGGTAAGTCAATAAAATCCGATTACATCATTGCTTTTCTTTAGATATTTGGTAATATTTAGTAATAAATGTGCTCAATGCGAACCACAATTTGTATTAATAATACATTCTTGTGATTATTTATTAAAATTACAATAAAGTGAGAATTACAATAAATTATCATTCTTGTTATATCTATATATAACTCTAAACAAAAATATCCAGATACATAATACCAGATCCATAAATAGCATTGCATGCAATTTGAATACGCAAACTGTTGCGGTCCGATGTTCAAAAGTTAGAGCTGTAAGCGTTAGATTTCCACTGGCAAACATTTCTCAACTATTTACCAATGAAACGTGACTTACCTTCTAGCCGATTCTAACAATTTGTTATATTTAGGTATGTCACAATATTAGGTATAAGTATATCAAGCTCACGGTTAAGATGCATAACGACTCGTCTCTGGTTGCTTTTTGTGCACACCAGTCAGCGGGAGCGAGCGTCAAGGTCGTATAAAAAAGATCAAAATCTTAACAATTTGCTAAATCAGAATCAGTCCTTGAACGGAACACGAAATCCTACAATTCCGACCCATTTGTGGAGTGTTTTTGGATTCACGTATATCATCGGTTTCCAAGGTGGGAGTAATCACCCGCAGGGTTAAATCAGCCATATTTACTTATATAATGGGGTAATATAGAGTTGACATATAAAATTCTACATTGTATTTGGCTGTAGTGATTAACTACCTCATCATTTTAAATTAAGAGGATATCCATCTACCCTATGTCTACAGATGCCCTACCGCGAAAAACTACAATCGAAATTTCGTTATCCGCCTCTCTACACTCTTGCATACCTATTCGAACGATACGGATACAGAGGCAGATAAAGAAATTTCGATTTCGGTTTTTCGCGGGAAGCCCTCAGACCAGGTGTATCAATATAGACAACGTTAGGAACTTACTGGAGTAAATATTTAATTTAGAACTGTATTAATTGTTATATTATAAATATACAGATTGTAAATTCAATACGGGCAATAAATTAAACCAGGTATAGAATTTATCCGTGTAATTATTAATTAAGGAGTTTTTTTTAAGTTACACTTAATTATGCTGACCCCATAATTAATTTTTGGAATTTTACCGAGCAGCAATGACGAGCAACAAACGTTTACAGTTACTTTAAAAAGCTCGTATCTTGTGCGTTGCTTTACATTGCGGGCCTTATTTTGTATAGTTAATATTTTCATTGTAGGTATTTCTAAGCAAAATTTATCTCAATATCCTTCTGAGGTCCTATGCTAACCACCGTTTAAATATTCGCCCGTATTGGATTTACACACTGTATTATACAGTTGTTGCCAGTCAGCAACAAAAGTAAGCGGGCGAGGTGTTCATGTGTGTTACTGTCATAACAATAAAGATGTGTTCAGACAATTTTGAACATTTCGCTACAGTTGCTTAAAGGAAATTAACATTTAAATTATGACTTGCTGTAACATTCCACCTCGTCTGTCAAGTTATTCAAGAAGGCAATGCACATGCGCATATTGTAGGCTTATTATTCATAAACACCTGAAGCAAATTTCGGCCGTGAGTTATTGGACTAAATTAATTTCCCTGAGGTTACGATAAGGCCGATTTTAATAACTTTGTGCCGATAACTTTTGGATCATGAATATTTTATCACAGAAAAAACGCCGCGTCACATGTTCGGGTTTTTTTCGCTTAACTGTATGAAACAATAGGTACTTATGTCTAGATTATTAAAGGGCCTGTAATTCAAATGGCTACACTACATCGAATTCAAATTCTAGCACATTAATCAATTAAAATATCAAGCGTAGCGCTCACACATTTGTTTACTCATTAGTGCTTGGAATAGTTTCTCGTGCACGCTGGTCTTAATCATAGTAAATAAACGAATATACAGTGAAGAAAAAAATTATATAATATAAGTAAGCTCATTTTACTTAAAGGAGACATCCTTTTGTTTTTTTAAATAAACAAAATTCTGAATGCAGATTTTTTTTAATTCGCTTGTATCGCCTGGGAATCGAACCGACTAAAAATAAAAATAAAAAACTTGCTATTTTATTCCACTAGTTGATACAGTTCGTGTTAATGTTTAAAATTTATTTATTTTTATTTATTTTAAACTTTATTGCACAGTAAAAATATACAGTGACAAAAGGCGGACTTAATGCTACATGGCATTCTCTACCAGTCAACCTTTAGGCCAAACAGAGAAGCATAGTTGGTGCGGGGTATGTAAAGAACACTAAAACAAGATGCTTTAAATTAATAGGCACAAATATAAATGTAATATGAAGATAAAATAAATATATACAACAATAAATAAATATATTTTTTCGGTTAGATTCTCGGACGAGGGAAGCGAATAAAAAAAAAAAGAATGTCCCTTTTAAGTAAAATGAGCTAACTTAAGGTTTTGAGGTACTTTCCCTCCATATCTTCCATTCTTTTCCACACTGTATATTTATGTGTCATTTTCATCGCAAATATCTCACTTTGTCGATATGGAGTTATTAGTACTTAGTTCCTAAATTGCATACATTAAGCTATCTATTGGACGATACAGCACAGTTTTTTTTTATCACTTTAATGTTGCACGAGTGAAAAACGATAACGGAGAAAACGATGGTTGCAGCTTGGGACGGCAAGAAACGCACTTGTGCTTTTTATTTATGTAGTAAGTGGTTGGAAAAATAAAGGGTTTGCCAAAATAAAGAGAAAAAAAAAAAAAAAGGAAATATTGCCACGGAACCCTTATAAGATCACCTTGTTGTCCGTCCGTCCGTGTCAAGATCCTTTATCTCGGAAACGCGTGGATGCATCGAGTTGAAATTAAAAACATATACCTCCGGTCTACAGTCTCTTGCAGCTGTGAAAAAATCAAACTTATACGGCCGTACTCTCAAGGGTATCTAAACTAGGGTACCTACTTCCCGTTGACCTAGAACTATGAAATTTGGCAAGTAATATCGTCTTACACTACAAGTACATGAAAAATCTGAATCTATGAATTTGTAAAAAAATAAAAAAACGGCCAAGTGCGAGTCGGACTCGCCCACCGAGGGTTCCGTACTTTTTAGTATTTGTTGTTATAGCGGCAACAGAAAAACATCATCTGTGAAAATTTCTATCACGGTTCATGAGATACAGCGTCGTGACAGACAGACGGACAGATGGACAGCGGAGGAGACCCTTTGGGTAAGGAACAATAAAGAATAAATAATTTAAATTTGTACGGAGCCCTCTGTAGGCGAGTCCGACTCGCACTTATCCGGTTTTTTTCTATAATTATTACATGAGACTGATTTTTCATTAAGGTCCGAAAGGCCTCTTAATCAAAACTGTAAATAACGGCCGTCATCTTGAATATATTCATTTTTTGTCGGATCGTTGTAACGACGGTCTGAGAATGGAGGATGGTCGTCGTTTTGAGAATGGAGGCCGCGGCGTTAAAAGGGCATACTTGGGACGCCAGGTGGGGCGGAGGCCGATCGGACGTCCCAGGTATCGCTGGGGCGATGCTGTTAGAGTAGACTTGAGCGATCTCCATGCCGATAACTGGTGGGAGATGGCACAGGATCGAGACGACTAGCGTATACTCGTGTCGGAGGCCAAGACTCATTTTGGGTCGCTGCGCCATTAAGTAAGTAAGGTAAGGTTGTCTGATCGTTATAAAAATTGATATTTGAGGATCTGAAAGATCACTAAGTATCCGTCGTCAGAATAATTTAAAAAATCCATCTTAAATTTCTTCATTTTTTTCCCAATCGTGATGAAAGTTGATATCTGAGGATCCGAAAATCCATTGTCAAAATTGTGAAAAACGGCTGCCATCTTTAAGTTCTAATTTTTTTTATGTAATTTCGCGGAAAATTATATTGATATAAATGATTCCGCTGTTAGGTATAAAAGACTGGTGAAAAGATTAGGTTATTCAATCGCACTTTCGCGAATCACGAGTTCAGTTCAGTTTGGGGCGAACTACTAGTTTTACTATTGAAGTACCATCAATAGGTAGTATATTGTTTTTTACAATTTTTAAGTTTTTGCAAAAAGAATTTATTTAAAAACTATAATTACATAATTTTCAAAAAAAAGCAAGTGAAACTCAGTCAGAAATAATCTGATGTACAATACACCGTGGTCCATTTTAAATTCACTGACTGAATAATTACTCAGCAAAACTTTGTTGCCGTCCATCAGTTAGAATTTTAGGGAGTCTTTTATCCAAATTATACACTAGCTAGACTGTTGCCCGTTCTATTACAGTCACCTACCTCGGCAAATTTACTACCTGGTCTACTAACTTTCTGACAGTGTTGTAGCTGCTCCAAAAAGGGAATTTTGTTCTTTAAAATGCCAGTCGTGTCTGGAGAGAAGTTTTCAGTTTTTATTTTCATTTGTTATAATGGACCATGTCCCTGTGACACGAAACTAACATCTAGCCTGCCTGATGTGACTTCTTCCATGTAGAAGTCGGTAATATGTGAGATTAACCATCGGCACCGCAGGTCCAACGCCAAAGACGGATTAATCGGTCAATAACCACAGAGCAACAATAGACTTACGTGCATGAGCATAAAGTTCAATTTCAGTTTTGACACTTCGGTGATGTGGCGTCCGAGTGACAGCTTTTGTGTTTGACACGGCGTCGAAAAGGTTATGGCCAAGTGCGAGTCGGACTTCCGCACCGAGGGTTCCGTACTTTTTAGTATTTATAACATTTAAAACTTTCGCGGTTTAAACACATATTAAATCACATTTAGAAACGGGTCTATCGCGAATTTATTTTTTTACCTTTATTTACCGACGTTTCGACACAGGTTTCACTGGTCGTGGTCGCAGCTAACTGACGTCCCAGCAAAATGTCAAAACAGAGATTTGTGTGGCTACCCCACGAAAAGTGCATTTAAAGTTCGAGGTAGACATCACATTTTCAAACCACCCACTACACATAAAAGTTAATGATTGTCTTTTTAGTATTTGTTGTTATAGTGGCAACAGAAATACATCATCTGTGAAAATTTCAACTGGCTAGCTATCACGGTTCATGAGATACAGCCTGGCGACAGACAGACAGACGGACAGCGGAATCTTAGTAATAGGGTTCCGTTTTTACCCTTTGGGTACGGAACCCTAATAACAAACATCTAATAGTTAGATTCCAATATCTATAATATTAGTACACACAACCTACGCCAGTAAGTACCTACTTAATATTGAGAATTTACAATTCGTCCACATATTACTTCAACAGCAAAAAATATAACCGAAATAACGTAACCGCCGAGTAAAGCCAGAAAACTGCCCATAAAATGTTCCAGGCGAAGCGCTTCTGTGCGTTGATGCTTCGAGTTGCGTAGTAATGAAATGCCCTTTCTGAAAAAATGGGCATGCATTCTTTCACTAAATCCGCCTTCCAGAGAAGCACTCAAGATACGACTTACAGGAGCAGTTAAGTGAGAAAACTTCTTGAAAAATATAACAGTTGGGATATTTGCAATCTTTTTCGGTATTATTTGCAAATGTCTTGTACCTTTATGCTTCATTAGCCTAAAATAAACCGTTTCTTCGTTCATAGCAATCACAAAGTCTAAACTGCCATTTGAAATACTGTCTACAGTTTGGCACCCTTCTGCTAGGTTCATGGCGATATAATTGTCGTATAAGAAATTATCATCTGAATAATATTCTTTGTAAATATTGATTCCTACAAATGGCTTTTTGGTCGCAAGGACGTCTTCAAATGTATCAAATGGCTCGTCATGAATAGTCTGTTTCATAATGCTTATCAGCGCCGCCTCGTACGCCGTCCTGATAAAAAAGCATAACCAAATCCAGGTTCCGATCACCATAAGTAGAGATAGCTTTGAGGGTATTTTAATTACAGGCAGCCCCATAAATATAACCCAAGAATAAAATAGCAAGTTCGACTTCAGCGGGCTTATTCTCAGGGCTCTTATAAGTTTCCTCCAAGCACGCGTCTTTGTAAATGTATTCATAAAAATTATTCCAATAAATAAAAAAAGTATTAGCATCCTTACGTTAATTTTCAAAGGGTATAACAGTTTTACCCAGGCCGGCTTCACGGCAGGTAGGCCTGCAGCCCACACTATAGGTATATCCATGGAACTGTACGTGAAAGAAATTTGAAAATTTGCATATTTATCAGGAGACAGCAGAGCGGAGCACATCGCAGCTTGAGTTACGCCGTTGAACACGTCCCCGAGAGACCCCGTCCAGTTGTTGTTCACGAATTCGCCCCAGTCGCTGTCATCTTTTGGTGTTTTTATGACAAGTGAAGCGTTCAAAATATCCACCACTGAAGTCAAAAGATCACCGTCTTTACCTTTTGGAGCGCTATCATTGCTCAAATGCATAAATGGATCTTGTTCAAATGTTGACACAATAAAAGGGCACTGATACATATTCGAAAACTTTTTTGGGTAAACTGAGTTAAAACAAGAATCATCCGGGCAGTTTAAACTAATGTTTAACTTTACAGGATCGCTATTCAGGCATTTCTCTGGTAAAACAAGAAAATACGAAGATATTGTGGGCTCTTTGTCTCCGAGGGAACCTTTAATTAATAACACATTTACTATAAAAACATTGGATAATGTTTCGAACATTACTTTATCACCACATTTTTCACTTACGGTAGAATAGCACAAAATGACATATTTTCCTGTTGTATCATATTGGTTCTGGGCAAGCCATCGAAGCATATCTGCTATCTCTGAAGATTCCTGTCCAAACAACACGACTTGATGTATTGATGCGAGTCGACGATGAGGTATAAATTGTCCCAGTTTTAACTGTACCGACTGGTTGTAATTGCTTAAGAATGTCGCCAAACCAATTAACTTAATATTGTTAAACATAACCAAAGTAACGTATCGCCATTCAAAATTGTAAAATGCAATTTTTGCAGCTATCTTACTCATATGTGTAATGAATGATAAATCGTTGTTGATGAAAAGCTGTGAATTGTTCAAAGCCATTTTATAGTGTTGGACTCAAAACATTGTGGTCCGGCACACGTAGGGCATGAAATTAGGGCTTGCAGCCATTTGGCAAGCCATTAAATAAAATCTGTTATTACTAATGCGCATGTTACAGTTATTACTTTATTACCTTTTAGGTGACTAATGTTGTTATTTTCTTAATGCACTTTGACCTATAGTGTAAAGGATGACTCACGCTAGACCGCGGGCCGAGGCATCCAACATGTCATTTTCTATGACGGCTGATCGGTGATCACGTGGTACTTTCCATAGAAAACGAAGCGCCGGAAGCTCCGGCCCTTCGTTTTCTATGGAAAACTCTAGCGTGAGTCATCCTTAATTGTGATTCCATCGCACTACGAACATATTATAAATGAATAAACCTTTTTATGCTTGTATTTTTTACGCTTTGGGGAGATTGAGTGCGATGTATCGTTATTATCGTAGTCGTAGTAAGTTAGATAATGGCGTTGCTATCCTTTTAGTAGGGTGAGGTGGTGTAAGACTAACAGTTTATTTTGCTCGGGGCAAGACAAACAGTATGAGGATTCCATACAAGTGATAGTCATACCCTGGTGATAAGTCTTACCCCACCTTACCTTAAATATTACACGAGTTAAAAGCAGGTCTGGAGGGAAGTTCAGCTCAATATTTGTGGTATTTTCTATAAAAAGGGACCTTATTAATGTATAATTTTGG
This sequence comes from Cydia strobilella, assembly GCF_947568885.1. Taxonomy (NCBI): domain Eukaryota; kingdom Metazoa; phylum Arthropoda; class Insecta; order Lepidoptera; family Tortricidae; genus Cydia; species Cydia strobilella. The sequence goes on from NC_086048.1 coordinate 8,853,637, forward strand.
TGCAATAAAGAATATTTACTTACTTACTTATTGTCGATGGCGCTTACGCCATTATTAACGATGCTCCTATATAAATACAATGCCGCGCGGCGCTGCGTAGCGTAAGCACCATCGACAATAAGGTCCCTTTTCATAGAAAATGCCCCATTTTACTGATAAATTAATTTAACTAAGATTTCTGTGGCAGGTAAACTACAAATACAAAAAAAAGTTCACTGTTTAATTCAGAGGAGGAATGCAGACGAGTAGCAAAAATCAGCTCCTAACAGAAACTTAGCTTTATTGGCTTTATTTTAATGAAAAAACGTACCTAAATTATTTTGAACATTAAATACTATTTTCACCTCAGCAGCTCGAACAAGCCTACTTTCGTCACTCCCTGGAGTGAGGAAAGTGCGACTTTCCTCACTCCAGGGAGTGAAACAATGTAGCTTTTTAATTTAGTGAAGGCCATGAACTTCATACTTTTTTAATTTTTTTTATCCGTCCGGTCCGGTCCGGTCGTATCGTATCGTACATATTATAATACTTTTTTTTTCTGTTTATTCTGTGTAATTCGAAATACATTTTAACCTTTAATATGTTCTCACTACTGAGGTGAAAAATTATGTGTGGAACACGAGAGCAAAGTTATTTTACATCTCGTGTTTATGAGTCCCTCGCAAGAAAAACCAACTTTCCTCTCTTGTTGCACAAATAACTATTCTTGGGCTCATAATTTTTTATATTTTGTCCTTCTTCAATCCAGTGTTATCAACATTACCTATAGACAAAGGCTGTTGAAAATAATCTCGTGTTCTAAACTATAGCTATTATTATAGTTTGTAACAAATCTTGCAAAAGAAAACTATTATCAATACAATCCATCCAGAGTCCATTACAACGTAACATCCAGAGCCCAATACGATGAAAAAATACAATCTTATCAAATCACATCATTTATTGATAAATTTGCGAACTAAAAGTTATCTAAATAACGGTTACAAATAAGAATTCCTTATCACAGTTATGAACCCTGGCAGGGTTGAATGCTGAAGGTTAATGATAGATTAGGTACATAGTAAGGTCGGTATTTAAGTAAACATAAGACAAACAATTTATTTCACTTACGTAATTAATAAAAAGTTTTATAAAAAAAATAAGTAGTTGAAATTGAATTAGAATCCCTTATTAGAGTGCTAGGCTTTTGAACCTGCAGAGAGCATCTTTTAGCAAAGCTTATATGATGAATAGCGCAACTGAAGGACCAAAACGATAGTTTGTCAAGTGTCAATTCTGAACTTAGATGAAAATAATGATCTGGCCGACTAGTCGGCCAAATCAATTGTCGGTAAATCACTATCACCTTTGTTATCTTGTGATTCCAGAACTTGTCTATCGCTTCACGCTGGTCGCAGTTCTTGCAAATGACAATAAATTTGCCGGTGTTGTCAAATGACTTATTGCGCATCCAATCCAGTATATGCATTATGTTATTCAAGTCTGATCCAAAAACCACAAACTGTACGATCTTGTCTCTAGTGGATTCTTCAAAATCGAGGAATCGATTGCCGACGACTACACTTCTCCGCTAAAGTTGCATGAACGCGCATAATCCGAGAAGAATTGAGGAGTTATTGAGAACCATGGTCATTATCTCCATTCGAAGTTGCTGAGGGCTACCTTAGCCGCGGTGACAGATAAGTTATGAGCCGCTGTATTTTCTTCATTGAGTAGAATTAAATCGGTATTATAGTTGCATTGCATCTATCGGCATGTCGTTCGAGGTGTACGAAAGTATCTGTGACATTAAACATTATGCACTAAATCACCGTGTCTATCACGACGCATTCGTTTTAATAATATGTATATCGGAAATCGAATATTTTAACTTAGGGTAGGGTAGGGTTAGCCTAGGGTAGGTTAGGTTCCCCCCGCGGGTTGCTCACCTTGTCGTGGTGGAGGGGCTTAGTAACCGTGCCTTGGTCACCCACGGTGAAGCGAAGAGGCAACCAGGGCCGGCCTGTTTGGGTCGCAGGCTGGCCCGAGGAGGACGCTCCAAGTGGGCTGGTTAAGCCCGCTTGTGATGCGCCGAAGGTGGACCGTCGAGGAAGAGGAGTGTCGGTATTGCGGCAAGCCGTTCTCCCTATCTTCGGCGGCCGAGGTGGGATCGCAGGGGAAGAGGAGTGATGGTATTTCGATGCGCCACTCTCCCTATCCCCTGCGAACTTGGCGGGGCCGTTCCGCTGTAGCGGCGTTGGTGGGGCTGCAGAGGAAGAGGAGTGTCGGTGTTACGTTGTGCCGTTCTCCCTGTCCTCTGCAGCCGAGTTGTGGTTTTGCGGCAGAACCATAGACCTGATCTGTCGCCGGGCGCCGGGGAAATTCCTGGCGCCCGTGGCTTCCTTGTGGCGGGCTCGGGGGGGTCCGCTACAATACAGAATGGAAGCCGAGGAGGAAGGCGCGTCTTACCATCTGGCGCGCCTAGCGTGAAGGGCCTTCGGGCATCCGCGAAGGAGCCGCGCTCGTGGGCGGCTGCCGCCGGTGGGGTCGCAGATGACAAGCGCAAGCGTTCCTGTAACCCCACCAATAGGGCGGCGAGGCGGCATATGGGGGGTTTTTTAGTGGGTACACCGAGGGCCTCATTAGCCTAGACGGGAGTCCCACATAACCACTCGGGTCACCCCCCGCACCCGGGTGGTATGCGTAATGCATTTTTCCCTCCTAACAAAAAAAAAAAAGGGTAGGTTAGGTTATGGGTAGTAAACCTGATAAATGCGCACGTAGGTATTCATTTTAATTACTTTATAATATTATGTATACGTAATAGATAGTTGGAGCCAAGTGTTTGTGCGCATCGACTCCAAAAATAACTACTTAATAAGGGGATAGGTACTACAACCATCCTTTCCCCAGACACTTTTTAGGAGTAATGTTTTACATTTCAGGGAAGTGGTTGGAAGTTTAATTGTTGTTGTTGTATTCTAGTACATAAGGGTTTAATTAAATCGTTGCATAAAGTAAACTCGAAATTTTAAAGGATGTCTTTGACAACAATTTGAGGCTCAATATATTTACCTAAATTCAATCCAACATGTAAGAGAGTCATTTGCCTGCGATCGAACAGTATGATTTGGAAAATAATTGTTGTATACAATGGTATGGTGAAAATTTAAATACTTTTGAGCGGTAGTGTAGAACAAAAATCGGCTCTTTCACTTGTTAATTAAAATTAAAAGCTATTCTCCATTTGATACTAATTCTCAATTTAAAAAAAGTAATTCTTCATTTTAGTTTGTTTAAAATGGACCAATAAAAAGTGTACAGAGGGGCAATCGTCTTCACTTGGTTAACGTTGTGATTTTTGCCCAGCAATATGTACGTTTTTAAAATTTAAGTTGAATCCTGACTAATCTGTCGTGCATGATCTCATTTAGGCTAGTGTCAAATGTGAACAATCTTAACTATCCCATTAGGTGTTCGTGATTGCCCGACCTGTGTCGGATAAACAGGAACACTAAGACGTTTTGTTATTGTTATAAAAGTTGATTAAGTAAAGAGAAATTAATACTGTTGATTGTAGTAGTTTAAAGAACGATAATTTACCTTTCAAAAGAAGCAGAACAGTTAACCTATAAATACTATCTTTTTATTTAGGTATTCCAAAACTCCTTTAGGTGTTCGTAACTACCCATCCTTCCCTTAACCGTGTGAGTGTTACTCGTATTACTCATGAATGATAAATGTCTATGATAATGTGACGTTTATCTTGAATGACACTTCCTCACTTTATTATTGTGCAAAGTTAGCGTTGATTCTATACTGATTATTAATAAATAATGTGCATAATATGCAAATAGACAATATTCTGTTGTAAGTACAAGACAATTGGAAGGAGGTAAGAAAAATAAAAATGGACAACCATCGATATTTTAAATTCTAACTTAGTAAGTACCATTACTTTTATTACAAGTACAATAACCTTAGTGACAAAGTTGGGTAAGTGTTGTAATTTGTAATCAAATTTAGCGACTAAACAATATGAAAGCTATATTTACATTAAATATGCGTAGTGATTTAAAAACATAAAATAGCACATTTCGATGCTAGTGCGGAAAGTATGTCATTACTTCACGAGTACCGAGATATCTAAACTAAGTTATATAAAAAATACAGGAAGCAGTATAAACACAAGTAATCCAGTTGTGTTAATTAAGAATAGGCATTAGCATTAACTATTTTTCCACATATTACTTCAACGGCAAAGAAAATAGCAGAAAGAATCCAACCGGCAAGCAAGATTATGAAACTACCCATGAAATGTTCAAGCCGTAGCGGAGCTGGGCCTTGGTTCTTCGAGTGGCGAAGAAATGAATTCGCCCTTGCGAAGATACGTGAATACATCTTTTGACTGAACCCTCCTTCCAAAGTAACACTCAAGATGCGACTCACAGGAGTAGCTAAGAAGGAAAACTTCTTGAAAAACATAACGGTTGGGCTGTTTGCGATCTTATTAGGAATTATTTGCACTTGCCTTGTACCTTTAAATTCCATTAATCTGAAATAAATCGACTCTTTTTTCATAGCGATCATGAAATCAAATGATCCATTTGATATCCTGTCTGTAGTTTGGCGTGCTTCCGATAAGCTTTTCTCAATATAATTTTCATAAACGTATTTATCGTCGGAATAGTATTCCTTATAAATAGAAAGACCTCCAAAAGGTTTTTTGGTTGCCAAGACATCTTGATATGTCTCAAACGGCTCTTCATATATAGGCTGTTTCATAATGTTTACCAGCTCCGCCTGGTACACCGTCCTGATAATAAAGCTAGCCCAAATCCAGAGTCCGGTCACTATTAGAAGAGATGGCTTCGAGGGCATTCTAACAATAGGCAGACCCATAAAAATAATCCAAGAATAAAACAGTAGGTTCGACTTCGGCGGGCTAATTCTAAGGGCGCATATAGCTTTTCTCCAAGCACGCGTCTTAGTAAAAGTATTCGTCAAAATTATCCCAATAAACAGGAAGAAAATTATGACCCTTAAGGTCATTTCAAATGGATATAACAGCTTTTCCCAGGCCGGCTTGAGGGCGGGCAAACCCGTAACCCACACTAAATCTATAGAACTGTATGTAAAAGAAATTTGAAAATTCGCATATTTAGTTGGAGACAGCGGAGAGGAGCACATCGAAGCGTGAGCTAGGCCGTTGAATACATCGCCGAGAGATCCTGTCCAATTGTTATTCACTAATTTGCCCCCATCACTGCCTTCCTTCGGCGTTATTATGACAAGTGAAGCGTTTAAAATGTCCACCACTAAAGTCAAAAGATCACCATCTTTACCTTGTGGCGCGCTATCATTGCTCAAATACATGAACGGGTGTTGCTCGAATGTAGAAACAATAAAAGGACACTGATACATATTCGAAAACTTTTCTGGGAATGCAGATTTGAAACAAGTATCATTTGGGCAGTTCAAACTAATGTTTAGCTTAACAGGTTCGCTATTCATGCATTTCTCTGGTAAAATAAAAAAGTAGGACAATACGGTGGGCTCTTCGTCGCCAAGAGAACCTTTTATAAATAACACATTTACAATTAAAACACTCGATAACATTTCAAAGATTTCTTTTTCATTGCATGTGTTATCTTCAGTTGAATAGCACAGGATGACAAATTTTCCATTTGTATCATACTGGTTCTGGGCTAGCCACTGAAGCATACCTGCTAATTCGGAAGATGTCTGACCGAGCAACACGAACTGTGGTATCACAGCTCGGTGGTAAGGTATAATTTTTCCCATTTTCACCACAACTGACTGCTTGTAATGGCTCAAGAATGACGCAATACCGACTAAGTTAATATTGTTAAACATCACCAAAGCAACGTATCGCCATTCAAAATTGTAAAACGCAATTTTGGCAGCTATCTTGCTCATGTTTCTTATAAATGGGAAATTGTCGTTGATGAACAACTGGGTGTTGTTCAAAGGCATTTGAAAAAGTTTGAGTTACGCCTAGCCTTATACTCGTTCAGCTCAGCTTTGTAATCCTGCACAAGTCATTTGTATGAAATAAGCGCACAGTGTGTCACGCTATACAAAAATCAGTGATAACCAACTGATCACTCTACATATTGCAGTCGTTATCTCTTCGATGACTAACAATTCTTAATTGACTGCATTTGGAACAGAAGGGTAATTATGAGTTTTTTATCGCATTACGTAACCATTGTTTACTGGATATTAGCATTTATAGATATTAGATTTTTTGTACCGGGTTCACTTAAAAAAAAACCGTTATTTATTTGTTAATATTTTTTTACTGAGAACTCTAACTCGCTATTTTAACCCTTCTATGCACGATTTTTTTCTTTTTGCCCGAAATGAATATATGTGTCACGTCATCAACAAATCCAGCATTTCCATTAAAAAAAGTGACATTTGATGAAGTGGAACTGCTGATGATGATCAGAATGGAACTCTTCAATGACACATAGTTCACGTTCACGTTTGGCGATTTGTTGTCTTCGTTATGGACCCAGACCCACTTGGACCCGGACTCGGACCCGGACCCGGACATGGACCCCAACTCGGACCCGGACCCGGACCGAACTCGGACCCGGACTTTAACCCAGACCCCGACTCGGACCCAGACCGAACTCGGGACCAAACTTGGACCCGGACAGCCGGACACGGACTCGGTTTCGGATCTGAAATGCTACTAGAAAAGTGGGTTAGGTGGGTGGGTGGCTTTGAACTGCGATTCTCACAAAACAGAACTGCTATTAGAAAAGTAGGTTAGGTAAGAACTGTGACCCTTACAGAAACGAAATGCTATCAGATCAAAAAAGTGGGTTAATAGGTTAGGTTAGAACTGCGACCCTTACAGAAACGAAATGCTAATAGAAAAGTGGGTGATTTTACTTAGTTTTCTACATAATTAGGCAAAAGATGCTGTCTTTTTAATTTCATTGTCTGGAATCTAAGAGTGCACCATCAGCAATGAGTAATCTTTCAACGGCATCCCCCATTGAAGTCGGTTTTTTTTCTTAAAAAATATTTTTTATTCGGTTAATGATATAGGTAGATGGTAGAGTAAGTATGCCAAGTTTAATAAAATGAGGTTTGCAACTATCCCTATTTCGAATTCTCATTAATACACGAATGCATTTTTTTGCATCACAAATAAGTCGTGTGGATCAGTACCGTTACCCCATGTTAAGGTCCCATATCGTAACCATGAATTTGTAAAGGCATAGTAGGCAGTTAGAGCTGTTGTTAAATTTGTAGTTTTGCGAAGCGTAAAAATTCCATATAGAAACTGGGATAACTTAGTTTTAGTGCATACCTATAATGTGAGTTTTAAAATTAATATGGTTATCAAGAGTAATACCTAAGAGTGAAATGATCTACTTCCTCAATATCTGTTTTGTTAAGTGATAGTTTTAAGGTGACTGTCCATTTTCAACCGCAGCTGCGTTACTGCTCCGACACTACTGCAGCGGCCTGAACGCGTCGGTGTTATTGTCAATTTCCATAGTAAAATGAATGACGATATCGACTGCACGTAATATGGTGATTTTAACGTTTTCCCAACCGCAGCTGCACTACTGCTCCGACACGTCGGTGTTATTGTCAATTTCTATAGTAAAATAAATGACAAGGCCGACTGCACGTAGCATGGCCATTTTTGCGTATTTAGTGTATTATTGCAACTGCGGCTGCAGACCGCACGTCAAATCTGTCACCTGCACTGAAATGTCTTTGGGTCACAGATATGAGTAGTTCTAAGCAAAGAGGATATAACCACTACGTTCTAAGGAGTTATTACACCCACGGATAAACAACCCCGATGGTACCGTCACCATATATCGCAGATATATCGGGGCGGCCAAGGAGCTCACAAATATCTGAACACGCCTTTATTGTCAAGGCGCTAGAGTGCATGTTCAGATATATTTAGCACCTCGGTCGCTCCGACATATCTGATGGCGACTGTAGTACTACTGTAAACTTTTTTGCTAATCTATATTGAGCCATACGAGTATCACAAAGCCATTTAGGAAACTAGAATGATAGGTCCGAAAAAGAGAGTGTCAAATTCGGAAGTTAACTATAGTCTGGCAAACCCTTCGAGCAACACCGGCTTCCGACACGTCGGAAGGGAGGAGCCCAAGCGATATCTTACCGTACAAATCGTTCTGCCATTTTTTGCGGGGGAAAACGTGCACACAGTCGCACTTCTCACTCACTACTTGCAAAATCCAATCTCTAATTAGGATTGTTCATTTTTTTTTTAATGTTCTATTTCGAAAACCATTTCGAGATATTAGGTTTTTAAACAGTTTCCGACATTTGCTGCGATATAATAATCGAGGATTGAAGATATTTCAACAAATATACTGATGACCTTAGTTTGACCTTCTCGCGAGGCTGAATATAATAATGTCATCGTATAGTAAAAGTTATCGAACCATAGTAAATAAATCCGTCACTCACGTAATTGTCAAAGATGTCATTGTCATCAATTGTCATAATAAAAAAATTCAGTTAAACCGCTAGTTTCTTACGATTTGATTTATAATTTTTAATACCTAAACAGTAGATTTTGATTGCTTAATATATCAAAAACCTTGTTTCCACTTGTGGGAATGATTTACAAAAATTATAGTCCGCGAAGACCTACGTAAAAGACGGTGTTGTCGTGAAGTAAATGTGGAATGGAATACTTCAAGTGTTACACACAATATTGCTGTGAGGATCACGTCGATGTAAGTATAAAATTAATATTATTTTACTACGAATATTTAAAAGTCCATTTTGGTGGTCGGGTCACTATTACCTATTTATTTTCTGTGATGATGTGGCCAGAATATCTAAAGACAAACCGTTTAACACAGCTTGTCCGCTACTAGCTCCGTTTTACTGATTTGAAGTTAAATTCAACAAACAGACATACATATATGTAACTTATAACCATCTTGCAAGCAATAAATCATATACATACAAAAATACATAGTTATATTCAAAATACAACATGAAACTGAAAAGATAATTTCTAATTTCCAGGTACCTACAAGTTGCAGTTCAAGGCTCAAGCTGCTGATATCACGATCATGGCGGACAAAACTAAAGTTAATAAAGAGTTGTGAAAAATAAAACATCTTATTTTTTACTTTTTTATTAATTTACGAAAAACCTGTTTCCCAAAAAAGTGTATACATTATATGTTCAACATGTTCTGCACGTAAGGTTGACATTGAGGGCTTTGTTTAGTAGCATTCAGTTGAAGTTGATTTAGGTTCTACTCTTGTTGATCCAGAAAATAATTGTATAGTTTATTATTAAATCTATGCTCACGCCCAGGCACTATTCTTGCTATAACTTTACATTCTCCGCCTTCTCTAGAAATTTGTACATTATATACATCCAATAAAACTAAGGTATATAACTTAAGGCAGATTTATTTATTTATTTTTATTACAAGGGGCAAAGATGTTATTTAATACCTCATGGTAACATATTGATATCCAAACATACGAAACGATACAAAATTGAACCACGAGAGAAGCGAATGGTTTAAAATTTAGAATATTGACAGTTGCGGAGGTCTCAAGGCATGAGGGTTAAACAAACTGTGTTACAGTGCAACACGTAATTCTTCACACCAACACGAGGAAACCATTTATTATTCAAATTAATTTATTAAAAGTTCTTTCTATCGGCCAAGGTGAGGGAAATATCTTTCTTCATAAAGGATTTCTTGTCTCGCCCGTCAAGTTTTATATGGATGGTGCGGTCATATCATAGAGTGCCGTCGCCCATTCACACCTGCAACTGGACAATATGAAGTGTAAATTACAAATTATTTTATTCATCATACTTCACTGTTTGGTACCTAAAGAAAGTAAAATTGGCTTAATATGGATACTTAGAAAGATAAATCTGTAATATTTTGCTAACACCGAACGACTGCCTGCCCACCATTGGATAATTTTATTCTTACGTGTCGCATCGTCATCTCCAGAACCCACGAATCACTTTGCAGAAATCAATAAAAGGCCTGCTAAAAGAGCCTACCTGGCATGGTTTTGAGGGGACGTTTATTACAGACTTCTAAATCCAGCCGCACGTTTCTGACGGCCGAGTACCTATACGTGATGCAGGTGGATCAAGTGCGCACTCCCCCCGTATATATCACGAACTCCATGAGTCCCGTTTCCTTCGGATTGCTGTGTGCGGTGGTTACGCATTTAGGCAAGAGGATGGGGAAGAAAATTTCACATTGTGAACTTACCTTAATGTTAAGAATAATTTTTCCTCTGCATTAATTTTATTTGAGTAATTTGATTGTATTTCGTCAATTATTAAGTCTCATTCAATGTTGAATTGCTTTTCATTTAATCGGCAATATTATCTGAATAAAGGATCACCATTAAATATCAGATTTTTTATTAATATTGCGTAGCTGCCTTCGTCGGACTCTGACTATTGTAGAAAGGCAAACTGGTCTTCTTTTTCATGTAGCATGTAGCATTATCGTCACTCGCTTCTTCACGTAAAAAATACAAAAGTAAATTAGTATTTTATTTGTACGGCTGACATTATATGACTTGACATTGACAAGCCATCAACGAACGCTGTCGCGACTGCACGCCGCAACAGCCGCAGTCGTGCTGCTACAGTAGTGCGGCACCGCGTAACGTCGCAACTGCAGTGCAGCGGTAGTTACAAATGGAGAGTCACCTTTAATTGTAATGGTGTTCTTTGATATGGATAAAATTGGATTAATTTGGTTTTATTAGAGTTTATTGTGAGATTATGGTCGCGCATCCACTGGTTTAGTACATTTCGATGCTAGTGCGGAAAGTACGTCATTACTTCACGAGTCCCGAGATATCTTGGCAAGACTCGGGACGAGTGAAGAATGACATTTCCTCACGTGTATCGAACGACGTTTTTTAATACAGTTGCGAAAAAATAAGAAAAGCAGCAAAAGCAAGCAAGGAATGGAATTCGAAACTTTTATATTATTCATTCTGTGACATCATTGACATTGACATTATGAAGAAGTGTTTTTCTAGCTTTTATTCGACTAGAATAGATTTTCTTGTTATATTGAACCCACTTCAATGAAAGTTTTCAAATGCATGTTCTATAGGACAGAAACAATTGTAAATATTAAAACATTGTACTATTATTACCTAAATATCGTTATTTACGATTATTTGTGTATCGTATATTTATAAAAACAATATCGAATTGGAAACTTAAAACATTCTTGCAGTAAGAAAATACGCCTCTTCTTTTGACAGGCGTTCCGTTCCATTCAGACAACTTATTAAGAACGGTTTTTCAACATTGAAAAATAAACGTGTTATAATACTTATAATAATGATGAAGAGGTAAGTAATAAAATATGAAATATGCATATTTTTTTTGTATTCTTACATTAACATGTTATGTGTTAGTTTCATGACGTATTGGTTTACTGTAAAGTCGTGTAAACGTATTTATAAATAAATAAAATTAAATAAATAAAATTAACAGTAGGTCTTTATGTTGATTACGACGTTTAAAAGAAACTAATATTAACACTCATCAATAAGTAGTCATGAATTGGAACAAGTAAAAATTTAAAAAAATTGGAAAAGTAAAAAGCACTAGTTTGCGAAAACCAACTTTCCGCACGCTAAACAGCCACGAAAAGTAGCACTTTTAGAGCAACTGTATTAAAAAATATTATGAGTATGAGTTGTAGTTTTCGTTTCTATTAAAACTAAAAAGGAGGGAGACGCCATCTGCAAATAATGCTAATAGAAAAGAATTCGTGAAGATGAGCATAAAATACGAAATAAACTTATGCTTACTTATTTATAAATTTCTCTATGATTGGGTTGATTCAGGTCATTATTCAATGAAAAATCTTGATAGCGTGATTCAAGATTGTTATTAAGTAGGTACACAGAACTGCTCGGTTGTAGTTTTCGCTGGAAACATCTTGATAGCCGATTCAGGATGACCCCGATGATTTCATTCGATACCAAGCTCGACCATACCTACCTCATATACTTTCTTGCGACAAATGATACCATTTGATAGAATCGACCATAGGTACTATTTGAGCCATTTTAATGTCTTACCTCAATAACGGATCGAATTGATCCTATTACGAGTGCCTAATGCGTTTTTGCTGCACCGCCTTTGAACTTTGAAGCAAATAGTTATTACCAACGTATGCGGAATGACACAACATGGTAGGTATTTTTTTTATATTTTCATGTTTTTTAATAATGTATTTAACAACGTTAAATGCAAGAAAAAGTTTACTCCAATGCGATATTTTTAACGGAAGTTATGGTACTTTATGGCCATCGCTGTCGAAAACACAAATGTTGTCATTTTTTTAAGACTACAATTATATCTTCCTTAGGAAAACTGTTTTTGGGAAACTTCGTACGCTAGACATATTTCACATTCTCGTCCGTTGTGGACCAATTGGTGTTCTCAAAATAATAGTTACCTTGCCAAGAATTTCCATTTTAAGTAACATATATAGGTAAGGTAGTCACCCATAAATCCCATAATGAAAAAACTGCTTTTTTAACATTTTTGACTGAATGACGTAGCCGCATTTTCAGAGTATTTTTTTTTTGGAGACAGTGGGCTTAACTTTTCTTTAACGTTTACCGATGCCCATAACTTCAAGATATTTTTACACAGTTTTACTGCCACATTTAAATGTTCTCGTGACCTGTCTGTAAGATTTTGTGACTCAGCGCCTTAACGGGCCGTCATCGATCTTTCTCAGAAAATTGGCTTATGCTGGAATGTTTCCCTTAACCAGGCTTTCCTTTCGAGCGGTAGTTTTATGTAAAGAAAAAGGACGCAAAATATGATAAACAGACCTTTAGCTCAACCGGCTTCCACAAAATGTTCCACTATCTTCGCTTTCGGCCATAGCGAATTAGTACTGAAGAAAATACATAGGTACCATAATTTTAAGAGAAGAATCCAATGGCCATCAAACTTACCGGATTAATTGACAGATTTACATATAGACTTTAAATTGGCAGTAAGATATAATTTCAGGTTTTTTTTACTTTTTACATTTTCAAAACTTTGTCCAGATTTCATTATACGCATATTATTAGTTTTACAAGGGGGGCAAAGTTGTTGTTTAACTCCTTGTGCGAATATTGATAACCGAGCAAGCGACAGATTACAAAACTGAACCACGAGCGTAGCAAGTGGTTCAAAAAGTCGAATCTTGAGCGTTGGGAGGGTTTCAAGGCACGAGGGATGCCTGTACTGTGACTGTATGCATTCGTCCCTCGTACACTGTTCTCGGGGACGTAATGACAACCCCAGCGTAGCTTAATGACTAAAATGTTTAAGTATGGACGTGGACTTTCTTCGTGATTTGATGAATTGGAACAAATTTAACATTCTACTTTCGCTTATTTATTAAACTCGAGTCCTCTTACATCTTACTCGATATTTTATCATCCCTCAGTTGATGGTGTAGTGTAGGCACTCCATATCCTGTTGCTCTTACGTCTTACTTACGATCCCTTACGACAGCAGCTCTTTTTAGGGTACTGTTCTTCTTCTGATCGGGTGTGTTAACCTTAATTTCTCGTAGGCTAACTTTTACTTACACAACATTATTTATATACCTAAACTATTTATACATATGTAGGGTAAATATAACAATATTCCGCATTGAAGACTACCTATCAAAAATAGGGTTAAATTACTTGTTTATTTAAGCAACTTCTAACAAATATTTTGTCGCCTGACACTGAATTTATAACAATATACCTCACAAATAAACACTAATATCGATACAATCCACCCGGCGGCCAAAACTACGTAACACCCCATGTACTGCTCCAAGTTCATTGGTGCCGTACTATCAGTCTTCTTTGTTACATGTATACTGGCGTGATTTTTATATAATTTCTCAGTAAAACCACCTTCTATCAATCGACCTAGAACAAGATTCAGAGACTCCGCCATCGGAGAGAACTTCTTAAAATACAAAACCGTTGGACTCGTCACAATCATCTGAGGCACAATATGTATCTCTCCATAATGCTTTAAAATAAAACTCTGGGCGGTAACCTTATTCATCGCTAGAACGTACTTCATGCCCCTCGATAAACTAACCATAGTGTTATTGATCTCGGTGCTGTTGATGGGTTTCCAGTTGTTATACACTTCAGGGTCATCAATATAAAAATCCTTGAGAGCCGGCACACCACCCAATGGATAACCAGAATTTAAAATGTCTTCAAGATTTTCAAATTCTGGATAGTTCGAGTTATCCTTCATAGCGCGAATAAGTGATGTCTGGTAAAATGTTCTTATCATAAAACAGTAGAACATCCATAAGAGGAACATGGTCAGAAATGTCGGTTTGGATGGTAAAGACGTCGCAGGCATGCCCATGCAAATAGTCCAAGAATAAAACAGGACACATGTCTGAGGCCGCGCCAATGCAATTCTTTTACCCAATTTCTCCCACAAATTGCTTTTAACGAACAAAGCGACTAATACAATGAGCACAAAAGTGACAGCTAGAGATATTCTGGCTTTCATTTGAAATGGACGGAGAAGTTTTTGCCAACCTGGAAGTGGTATTGCGGGATGAGTGACCCAAGCCATGTTTGTCGAATGGTAATCTGTGGATAAATGAAACGCCTTAAATCTTGACAGCGTTATGGCCGCTGATGTCATGGAGAAGTTAGCGAGGTCGTGATAAACATCTGCCAAAGATCCTAGCCAATTTCCGTCCTTGTCCAGCTGGCCCCAGCCGGCGCCCCGATGCGGAGTCATCACCTTTAAGGTGGCGTTCAAAGATTCAGCAACGAGAAGTAAAAGATCGCCGTCAGCGCCTTTTGGGGTTCCCGTCTTCAGAGACATAAATGGGACTTGTTCAAACGTAGACACAATAATCTGGCATTTATGTAAATTTCTGAGTTTCAAAGGATATACTTTTATGCAAGAATCATGAATGCAAGAGTCTGGAAGTGGCTCAGGTGGACTTATTTCACATTTCTCGTTATCATAAATGTAATAAGTGAAGCCAATTATATTACTGTTTCCAGGTCCATCATTGATAAAAACCACATTTAAGATCTTATGATTCCAGAATATGTCCATCGCTTTTCGTTCGTCACAGTTATTGCAAATGACAATGAATTTCCCGGTGTTGTCGAATTCCCCATGCCGCAACCAGTCCAGCGTGTTCATTATATCAACCAAGTCTGACCCGAATATCACAAACTGCCTGATTCTGTCTGCGGATGAATCTTCGCCAGCGAGAAATGTTCCTTTTCCGACGATCACACTTTTCCGATAAATTTGCATGAACGCAGTTAAACCGAGAAGAATTGAGGAGTTATGGAAAACCATGGTAACATATCTCCATTCAAAATTGTTTAGGGCTATCTTTGCCGCGCTGGTAGCTAAGTTTTCGGCTGCGGTTATATTTTTGTTGAATAACATTAAGCCGTTATAAAGCTCGCCATCGATTGGCATGTCGACCGAGGTTAATCTGACTGTGACATCAAACGTTATGCACGAAACACATCGCGCCCATCACGGTATATTAGTTTTAATAATATATCGGCAACCGACATTCTCATCTATAGACCAAAGTTGATGTAACTAATATCCATCAATAGAAGCATTAATCGCCCGTTATCAGCCACATTTGTGATGTAAGTAACATTACTAATATTTGTTGCTGTCGTAGTGTTGCTTTTTCTGGGTGCTGGTCTGTCCTGGTTCTTAGCTTTTGGGAGACTTAGGCCCCCTGGATCGGAGAAAGGGCCGCCATTCCGATACACAGGTGTTGAGGGGCCACGCTGACGCGACTAGGAAGTTCTCGTAAACGGCACATGGGATGCCCATTTTAAAAGATGTATAAGTGCCCCTCTTTGATGGTATGAGTTCAGCTGTGTACCTCGCGTCATCTCGTACGGTTTTTAGGTGTTTTATGATGCCCTCAGGTGTCGATTCTTTTTTGAAAAAACATCCATGGAGGTATTTCATGACTTCAACTCCTCGAATCTCAGTATTTTCGGCGGATCCCTTTAAATTTAACGAACTTTTGAGATTGCGGCGACGTTGGTGCCGACTATGTGGTATTTCCCAGCCCTCCATTTGGCTATCGGAGGTCTCCTCGGGGATTTCGTTAATTACTGGATCCGTGCTATTGCATTTAATAATGTCGTCATGTTTTGTCAAATTAGACTTGTCCAATTGAATTTTCGTGCTGCTATTAGCATTCGTTGTGATATTTTTGTTTTAGTGGAGTCAATATAAAGTTTAAGTTACATTAAATGCACACTCAAATTTTTCTACATGGGTGAATTCTATATCATATTGAATACCCGTCTGTAAAGTAACAACTTGATATCAGTTCCCGTTTTTGAGAAATAAAACTTTTTTTTAAATCTTTTATACTACTTTTTTTTTTTTTTTTTTATGAAATAGGGGGCAAACGAGCAGACGGATCACCTGATGGAAAGCGATTACCGCCGCCCATGGACACCCGCAACACCAGAGGGGTTGTAAGTGCGTTGCCGGCCTTTAAGATGGGAATACGCTCTTTTCTTGAAGGTTTGAAGGTCATATCGGTCCGGAAATACCGCAGGCGACAGTTCATTCCACAGTTTAGCTGTGCGAGGCAGGAAGTTTCTAGAGAAACGCACAGTTGAGGACTGCCAACCATCTAAGTGGTGAGGATGGTAATGTTTTCGCGTAGGGCGATGGCGAAAAGAAGCTGCAGGGATTAATCCGAACAATTCCTCGGAGCACTCCCCGTTATACGCGCGATAGAAAATGCAGAGCGAGGCCACATCTCTACGCAGCGCCAAGGAGTCAAGCCGTTCCGAAGTACGCTGGCAGTCGACAATTCGAGTCGCTCTTCGCTGGATGCGGTCCAGAGGGAGAAGCTGGTATTGGGGTGCCCCTGCCCATAGATGAGAACAGTATTCCATGTGTGGGCGAACCTGCGCTTTATACAGCTGTAGGCGGTGGGCCGGCGTGAAATACTGTCTCGATCTGTTGAGCACACCGAGCTTTTTTGAGGCTAATTTGGCCTTACCCTCTAAATGGCCGCGGAACTGGACTTCACTCGAAATGTCGACGCCGAGGATTCCGATACTGGCTGCGGCAGTCAGGGGAGTGCTCTCAAAACGAGGTGATACGACAAACTCTAACTTTTTTGCGGTAAACGCGCAAACCTGTGTCTTGGCAGGGTTAAAACGGACTAAGTTTAGTCGACCCCATTCAGAGATTTCTTTTAGGGAAGTCTCAATTTCAGACACAAGTTTGTTCCGGCTCTCGATGACGTTTTCCCGAGAGATATTGGTGCGGCCGGTGTAAGAGGCATCACCCGTACTATCATCAGCATAACAATGAATTCCGCTGATTTGCAGCATGTCATTGATATGCAGAAGGAATAGCGTGGGTGATAGCACACAGCCTTGGGGGACACCAGCATTCACAGACATGGAGTCTGAGCATTCGCCGTCAACTACGACCTTTATGCTTCTGTCTGCTAGAAAGCTACTGACCCATACACATAATCTCTCGGGAAGCCCATAAGATGGTAGCTTCGAAAGAAGTGCTTTGTGCCAGACGCGATCGAAGGCCTTCGCTATATCCAAACTAACAGCCAATGCTTCACCCTTTGTCTCGATTGCCTGTGCCCAACGATGTGTCAGGTAGACTAGAAGATCACCAGCCGAGCGGCCTCTACGGAAACCGTATTGTCGGTCACTAAGCAACTGGTGGTCCTCTAGGTACCGAAGGAGCTGGCAGTTGATAATGGACTCCATTATCTTCGAGAAAAGCGAGGTTATAGCTACTGGCCTGTAGTTGGATGGATTTGAGCGGTCGCCTTTTTTAGGGATCGGGTGCACCAAAGCTGACTTCCACGAAGTCGGGACTACGCCGGAAGAGTAAGAGAGCCGAAAAAGACGCGTTAAGACCGGTGCCAACTCGGGAGCACACATCTTCAGCACAACCGCAGGGATTCCATCGGGCCCACTCGACTTATGAGTGTCGAGGGAAAGAAGTGCTTTGCGCACCGAGCTTTGTTTGAACCGGACATCCGGCATATAGCTCTCGCACCGCGGTATGGTCGGCGGCGCGTTTCCCCCGTCATCCAAAGTCGAGTTGGACGCAAAGAGTTTGCCCAGAAGATCGGCTTTGTCTTTTGCGTCGTGGGCCAATGAATCATTCTCCGTGTGCAGAGGTGGAAAAGATGGCGTGCAGAAATTCCCCTGGATAGCTTTGGCAAGAGACCAGAACGCACGAGTTCCCGACGGGAGGCGCTCTAATTTCTCGCCAATTCTACCAATGTGCAGCGACTTTGCTCTGGCAATAACTCTTTTGAAGGACCTGGAGGCAAAGTTAAACTTCTTTTTTAATGCGCTAGTCTTTACATCCCGTACTGCCGCTGCGTCTACCCAGGCCTGGTAACATTCCTGCTTTCGGCGAGAGGCCTCTTTGCAGAAACGACCAAACCAAGGTTGGGATTTGCCACCAACAGGGACCACAGAGAACGGAATGAAAAGCTCCATTCCCTGCAGCACCACGTCAGCAACAGAATCAGCAACGACGTTGGGATCATCCGGCGTGAAGCAAACCTGCCTCCAAGGGTAGGATGCAAAGAAGGACCGCATCCCGTCCCAATCTGCTGACCTATAGTGCCACACACGGCGGCCACAAGCAACTCGCCGACGCGGCGGGTACGCGAGTGGCACCGTACTCCGGATCAAGCAATGATCCGAGGAACCGAGTGGGGCTTCAACGAATACATTGTAGTCAACCGGATGAGAGGTCAGCAGAAGGTCCAACAGGGAAGGTTCATGGCCTTCCACATCTGGGATTCGCGTAGGCGCAGTAACCAATTGTGTCAAGCCATATGCCAGAGCAAAGTTATAAACAGATCTGCCCGCATGATCAGTCTTGCTAGAGCCGAGCCATTCGGCGTTGTGGGCATTAAAATCACCAAGTACAATGATCTCAGCGGAAGGGATCTGCTGCTGCACAGAGTCTGCAGCCGTTTGGATCTGCTCAATGAGTCGGTCAGTTTCGGCATCACCGCTATGGGACCTATATAGGCACGAATAGACACGGGGATGGTGATCGTTGTCTATACGCAGCCATAAGGTGGAGAGGTCCCTACCTTCAAGATTGTTGAGGCGACGAAAACTGATATCGTCTCTAACGTACACGCACACCCCAGCCCTAGGCGAAAAGGAGTGTTCCAGTCCGTACCCAGGGTAGGAGAGGTAAGATGTGTCCGCCGGAGACGCTATCTGCGTCTCGGTCAAAAAGAGCAAGGCCGGCTTTGCTGTCTCGAGGTGTAGGTGGACAGCATTAAGGTTGGAATGTAAACCCCTGATGTTGCAGAAGTCCACGGCCAGCTTGGCAAGGGGTGCCGAAGTTGCTTTGCTCTTGCCTCGGGCAGATGACAGATGGTTGAGCGCGGTTTTGCCCCCCCCCAGAGTACGAAATGGGGCGGCCTCGGCGTCCACGCTCAGGCAAAATGTTACCTGAGCATGGAAGCCCAGTGAGGGGTTCTCCAGCGCTAGTGCAGCAACTGGTACCCTCCTGGGGTAACCTCTTTAACTGCGTCGTCATCATTAGAAAGGGGGGGTTTGGGGGTTGGAGCTATCTGGGAACCTTACTCACCATCAGGAACACAACACTACATGCCTACAAAGTAGGCAGCAGTGCTATTATGGCTGTGGTCTTCTGTAAGGTGGAGGTACTTCTCCAGTTGGGCTGCTCCAAATTCAAGCGTGATGACATAACGCTGTGCCCTACCTCTCTTGTTGGACGTAGTTTAAGGACATACCCGGGTCCTACTTAAACAATTATTCCCACATAAGATATTTTTCGTAGAATGGGTTATGAAGCTTATACGACTACACGGTCAGAATATCTCTCGACAATATGTAAATTATAGATTTATTGAAACAAATTATTATTTTGTAAGTTTTTCATGACCGAGGAACTCCCACACCGAGAGAAAAGTTTACTATGGTGGTTATGAAGTAGTTGTATCGATCATGTTTAAAAATCTCCCGAGTCACTACTATATTTGTAGAATAGCAGCAAGATTTTGGAAACAAACAGCAAATAATGTTCTGCACAATTAATGGACATTTCTAGTTTTTTGCCAGTAACTGCACAAGTTATGGAAGAATAACGTATTCATTTTTCTCTCGATAATTAAATCAATTTTCAGCATAAAAAAATTAAAAAGTATGCGGTATTTCCAGGCATTCACAGAGGCCAATTCGAACTTTATTTAAGATGTCAATAATATATCATTTTGTTATCATTCGCCCGACCGTCTCGCTCGCTCCAAAACATATTTTAACTAGTACGAGCGAAACGCACACGCAAATTAAAAAAATGATATCTTTAATAACAAAGTTCGAATTAGCCTCAAGGTATATTAGGAAAGTATACCTTATGGCTTATGGCATTGCGTTAAGGTTCAATAGTTCAATGCATTAAGTGTCTGTCTTTATATGAAAAACGATAGCTGTCAAATTTTTATATCTATTCACAAAACGTTTAGAATACTGGATGCTGTGTCAGATATAAATAGACCCTTGAAGTCTTACAACTATCTATTATGCTTGATCTGAATCTTACTGGTTAGTAAGGACCGTCCACTTAGTTATACTTCGAATAGCCACCCGGACAAATTATAAAGCTAATTTCGAATTTTAAATTTTGACAATTCACGAGAAGAGTAACGTAACGTCAAACGATATGTTTGTCCCTTTTCAACGATCCTGTCATCCGATGCTTTTAGTAGCGGGAGCTGTGAGAGTGAAAAGACGCAAATGTCAGCAATTCTTACCGCTTGGTATTTGTCAGCGAGCGCATCGCGACATGAAACCAGTATGAACCTGGCCCTCGATTACGTATAATTATAAGGAAACTTGGGATCAAGTTATATTAGTCTAAGGTCTAACAGTTGAGAATAAGACGTGCTCTGAATATACAGTGTGGAATTTTTTTATGGGCCCTGAAGGGAAAGTGCCTTAAAACCTTAAGTTAGCTCATTTTATTTTTAAAAAGAAACAAAACTGCATTCAAAGGTTTTTTTGAAATTCGCTTGTCTCGCCTGGGAATCGAACCGACTAAAAATTCCAAACAATAAACACTCCCTATTTTATTCTACTAGTCGATACCACGTCGATACAGTTAATGTTAATGATAACATTTCTTCAAGAAACATTAGGTCTTACACTCGTCTGTCGTACAAAATTTCCATAAAATCGAATATTTAGTACTCAAGAATATTTCTAGACAAGCAAAATTGAAAAAAAAAAAAAAATCTTTGAATGCAATTTAGTTTCTTTTTAAAAATAAAAGAATGTCTCCTTTAAGTAAAATGAGCTAACGTAAGGTTTTTAGAGAATTTCCCTCCAGGGCCCATTAATTTGATTATTAAATTATAGTGGTAAGTAAGCGCATTGAGTATGCACTTTTGTCTCAGGCGATGCCGCTTGGCACGATTGATTGTTCCTTAGGGCAAATAAAACTGATTCAGCCTGGTAGCCACGAGATCGTAACGCCCCCCAAAAGGGGGGTGAAAGGGTCGGCTCCCCAAGTCCAATCTATGCTATATTTCTTCCTGTTCTTAGCAACTAGGGCAACTTATATATCATTTTCGTATAATTTAGGAACGAGGAATTCATTTTTGAAAAAAAATATTAGACCTTTCCATACAAAAAAAATGAGTTGTTTACAAAAAATTTAAATGTTATGTAATTTTTTGTGACAATTTTCCCTGTTACAATTACAGTGTGGCGATTTTAATTTTTTTAATTTAATTTTAATCAGGCAACAAGGCCCATATTACGGCTACCTTACAGACTATATTATTACAATAACTTAAATAAATACTAAGCACTAAATAAAAAAATGGACAATGTAGCCCATTTATTGATCATTCTGGAAAATATCACTTTAAAGGAATAGCTGCCGAAACGCCTGTCAAAAAAGAGGCATTTTTTCTTACTAAGCGGCGTTTTAAGTTTCCAAGTTTTTATTCCTTACTTGTTGTTTTTATTCCTCACTTGTTGTTTTTATTATTTTTTCGCAACTGTGTTAAAAAACGTCGTTCGATACACGTGCGGAAATGTCATTCTTCACTCGTCCCGAGTCTTGCCAAGATACCTATCTCGGTACTCGTGAAGTAATGACATACTTTCCGCACTAGCATCGAAATGTACTATTTATTTCATTTGGGCACCAAGAAGTATGTTGGTAGTAAACCTTTTTGCGAGTAAAATAGTATGTAATAATGATTTAATATAATATTGTTAATTAACTAAAGTTTCATTATTGCGTCATTTCATCTCATAACCCTACTACCCATTGAATTGAATGACCTTTTTCACGTTTTCTGCAGCAATGCAGTCGACTGCAGCAATATTGAAGCGCGACATTGCTGTCGACTGCTACGGCAGTAGCCGTAAATGTCAAAATCAAATTTCCTGTCTGGATTTTGACGTTCATTTAAAATAAATAATCAAAGGGGATCATCGATTTTGGGCCCGGAGGACAAACCATCGCGTATATTATGGTACACTACACAGACGGTTACAGTAATTATAAACGCATTTGATTACGGAAAAAGATATAATATTGGGTGTAAATGAAACGGGAATGTATTATACAATAAAATAAATTATATCTATTATTAATTTCCGTAAATCACACCATCATCTTTATTAGCATAGCATAGCTTAACGCTCAATTTCGCACAAACCGTGAGGTTTTCACTAAGGAGTTTAAAATTCTCTTTGCACTAAACTTTATGGTTGGTAAAAAAGTCTGTATTCTAATTTGGCACTAACTGCCACTGTCTGTCATTGCTATGTCATAGCCTCGTAGCTGACATACGTGAGATATATGCCGCAATGTATGCATTGCGCGTTTTATCGGAGCTTTGCCTGAGGTGTGTTAAGTAGGCGCGCAATCAAAATTAAACATGCGTAAACAATCGTTACGCGTACCGATGAAACTGGGTAAGTTAGTCATGGGAGAATTAACGGTCGACCGCATCGCGAACTCTCGGCAGTTCAAGCGGACCGATCGTCTACCGCGAACATTGAAGTGAGACGGAGATATGGAAGTCGATCAAACGTTCTCTACAGTGAATCAGTACCCGTCAGTTAGTGCCTGCGTGGGTAATTTAAATAGCTTGGACGTCGTAATAATTATGGTTGTATTCCATACAATATTACATATACGTGAGATTTTTTTTGTTATTACACTAACATGAGTAAGAGATTTATGAAGGTGAAACAAAAGTCGAGTGTCCATTTTCTATAAGCAATAAAAAAAAATTCGAAACAAAAATGGTTAATAGTAATTAAACGGATTCATTTACGTTAGAGATTTTTTTGTAGAATATAGTAAATATAAAGAGCTTAATTAACATGTAATTTTTATGTACACATTAGTTGTTATTTTTATGTAAAAAAATTTTTTAATAAAGAAAGTTATTGGGGGCAGGTTTCTGTGCCAAGCTGGAAGAAAATATAAATACTTAATGAGTATATGCCTGAGAACAGCATATTAGAAAATCTCTAGTGTGGGGATTGATGTTTTGGTTTATTTCTCTATTTTAGTAATAATTTGGATTTATAAAAACAAATTGACATATTTTGTGGAGATTTTTTTCAAAATATATTATTTGTAACATAGGTAATCACATCTCAAAAAATCTCTAATGTGAGAATTAATGTAGATTTCTCATACATTTTGAACTGTGCGGACCGGCCTATTTGTCGTATCATTTTTGTTTGTCGAATCATTTTTGTTCGTCGCGGCGGTCAGTTTTTGCGGCGGGTTTTGTTTAAATTTTGTCGGTTGCTTTACTTGCGCGGCGAGTCTCTCATTCGTGCGCGGGGCCGATGCGCGCTGTTCTCGCCGTACCGTTATTTCCATTAACACTATACGTGGGTGTTAAGTCACTTAGCGGCATTTATAGACCCGACATACCGATAAGTAAATTTAATTATACAGTAAGGGAACCAATTATGCTGCCGCTGAAATTGTGTTAGCTCGTAATGGAATCTACCTACTGAACTATATTGGCACAAATAAAAATAGCCTAGATTTTTATTTTTATTTGTGCCAATTAGATAATTAATCAAAAATTTCCTTATCAGTTGACATAAAAACATAAAATACTATTGTGTGTTAAGTATTTACTGTAACATACCTACTTCTACGTATGAATATCAAATCACGAGTGTGGACCTTGTCGCTTTAACTATTTGTGCCGTTTTCAAGCAAAAGGTACCACATTGTCGCTTGCCATAAGGACGCTGACAGGTTTTTCGTATAAAGATACAAGCAATTTTCGTCCTTATGGTAAGCGACAATGTGGTACATTTTGATTGAAAACGTCACATTTACTAGATAAATGACATATAACTTAATAAGAAATATCAATTAATTATGTGAAGCGTAAACTTATTTCTAAAGCTTATTAAGCCACACAAGACTACATGAATGATAAAACAACGTGGGATTAATGAGGGCTGCCGCGTTTTATTTCGCCGCTAGGGGCGCTAATGTAGATGGAGGTCTGAGGGAGGTCTTTCAAAATGTCAAATGCATAGAAGTTTTGGGGGTTTCAAGCTTTTTATCGGGAATTTTCACTCCTTATTCATAATTGTGGTAAATCTTTGATTAATCATGGTAAGCAATAGATATAGCTCAAAAAAAAATTGTGGTTTAAAAAAAGTGCCAACTAAAATATAAGCAAAATTAAACAGGTTGAAAAAATGGCACATTTAGACGTTAAAATATTTTTGTGTATATTAGAACGTATTGATTTTATAAAAATAAGCATAGAAGAATTTTGAGACCTGTTTTTCTGGACCTACATCTACAGTGGCGCCAACTGGTGAGCACAAAAACGGTAGCCCTCATTGTGATTCGAAATGATTAATGATTTATTAAGTAAAGCTTGTCCCAGAAAAAAACACGCATTTTAATTTTCACAAAATCTTACACAACAGTTAAAAATCAACTGTTTGATGGTAAATTCTTGTAATACGGAAAATTGGGCCTAAACTAGCCATTCATTAATTATGGGCACAAATTACTTTTAGGACTTAGGTGCTTGTATTCTTCAAGGGTACCTACACTCCGCAAGAACATATCTAAGCCAAAAGATATTTGCTAATTTTAAGTACCCGTGGCTCCTGATACTTGAACTTTTTACGACTGTAATTACGGTTCCCAAAATTTCTACTGACAGAAAATTGTAGCGTTTATTGGGTTATGATTTATTGTTTTCACTTTATTAATGAATATTTAAAACTTCAGGTTAAATTTGATTACGTATCATCACGCCTCCGGAATAAGAGTTAAAGTGACGTTTTCAATCAAAAGGTACTATTTTGTCGCTTACCATAAGAACGAAATTTGCTTGTATCCTTAAACGAATAATCTGTCAGGGCGTCCTTATGGCGAGCGACAATGTGGTACCTTTTAATTGAAAACGACACATTTCAGTAAATCGATCAAGGTATGTCTAAACCAATCCATGAGGTAAATAAAAATAATTTAAGTTACTTAAATTATCTAAAACATCGACTTTGGAAAATTCAAACAACTTGCTAGCTGAAAAAAATTATATTTTATGAGAAATTATAATTTACAATATTTCATACAGGCATCCGTCTTCAGTCGTAAACTTAAGCTAAAACTCTCACAATCTCACGCAAAAGGTAAAGCAACGTTAGACTATAATATATTATAGTTTTAGCAATATTTGTGTAGTCATCGCCCAACCGTAAAATGAAATAGGTAAGAACCGTACCGAGACACGGATAAGGTCCATTCGCACGGAACACACGCGCGGCACGCGGGGCCTTTTAAAATATAACTAATCACCAATACAATAAGTTTCATTGTGCTTTGTTTCCTTTTAACACTACACTGTAATTGAAGACATTGCGAACTCACGTCGGGCGTCTTGTGGCCGTCCATTATATAAAACATCAGTCTATAGCGGAACACCGCGACCCCGCTAACCGCGCTGGATGCTGGACCGCATCCCGTGTCGAGGTACTAATGCACAAACCGAAACGTTTCTATGTACAGGGCATACACAGAGATTGCACATCAGTGGTTAACGTCGATAAGAAAGTTTCCAATATTGTGCGCTAAGTTTCAATTTCACATAATCTTTGAGCATATCAGACAGCTGTATCTCAATTAAAGCTTTGCTATTGACAAAGTCTGATGTCGTGTGCGTTCGATCAAACGGACCTCTAACGGCGCGATAGAAATAAAGACGTAACAACAAATAAGTTAATACAATAAAATCATATATCTCCATAATAGAAACTATGTTTCTTGCTATAAACAAGTAAGTCACTAAATAATAACACGAAGCAACACACTAAATCGATAACATAAATCTCTGAACATGGTAAACAAGTTTAAACGTGTACAAGTACCTATCTTTGTGCTTCACAATATGCCAATAGCAAAACCTGGCACGGAACTGTCAGCTCAATTCACCCAGCACATTTAGACCCAAATGTACAATATATTACATCCATGTGGTAAAAGCGTTCGTGCAAAAAACATTGGTATCGGTTTTTACAAGTCACATTTTCGCTTTATTGAAATCCCTCGGGTTTTCTAGTAAAAAAAGTTTATATCAAATGCATCAAAAATGTCCTTAAACACCTAACGTAGTTATCTCCCTATGTTCGACATACGGCTAGCTGATTGGAATTTATCTCGTACACGGATATTAGGAAGAAACCAAATACACCAGACCACTGCGTACACAAAAAAGCCTACAGTTAACGTAAGACAACTTGCGTCAATTCGTGTAAAAAACACCATATTTATATTTAAATATAAACAGCTTAAATAATAACATATATTCAAGTAACAAAATTCAAATGTACAAAAGTAACGTAATATTTCTTTAAATACAATAAATTTATAAACCTTTCAAGCTCACAGAACAAACAGTAATGGTTTTATAATTATTATGTGTAAACTGAATTGGTTCAGTGGAGTCGGTCGGTGCGGACAGAGGGCGCCACTGTCTGCGTCACACGTTTCTCGTCAACATCAACGCGGCGACTACTCTCTTGGGGAAGACTGAAGTGTACTTGATTTCGCACATCCTCCTAAGGCCATAGACATATTTGTGCTTTGTAAATTGAGAATCCTATGAATAAAATCAGACCTTAGGCCTCGTTTATACCTACAGACGTATTTCACACGTGCCTTTCCACGCTCACCTTGAGCTGTTTATAATTACTGGATTTTATAATCCCCTGTTAAGGAATTTAACAAATGCAGCAATCGCAAAAATACGTCTGTCCTTTGAGGAGAAAAGATGTGGAAATCAGTCTGCGCCTTTGTCCGCATCTCGCTTACTCTCATCCCTTGCAAGCTCCGGAGCGACAGTAACTCTACGAGAGATATCGTAACTAAAATAAATACGTAATAGTAACACGGAAGCGACCCGATCAATACATTAATAGGAAGTCCTGTGTCGAGTCCGACCCGTGAGGATGATATAAAACACGCATAAGTTCATTGGACTAGTTTGTTCAAATCCATCCGTCTGGACATAATAAATGTATTCTAATGTAGAAAGATATTATGGCAACAAACTTTACAAAAATCCTAAAACAATGACTAAAAGCAGCTCATGGTTAGCCCAAGACTCGCCATAACTTTTAAAATGCACAATTTAATATTCACCGATACAGACACATACATAAATTGTGAATAACTTCTTCATAAAAAATCATGTCAAAAAACCTGACGCGTCTCGCGCGGTCCGATCTCCGCCGGTAAAATGACTCCAAGGTTAAATGACTTAAATCTATCCTTACTTTCTCATTAAACATTGTAAGATGAATAAGTTCGTCCATCCGATCTCAGTTCGTGAATGTACACATTCTGCCGTGTGAATTGATGATGTTTAAATTACGTGTTATACACAATCACAGATTTGTGTCGGAGCACGTGGCTTAAACGAGGTTGTACTCTTTCAGGTTGGACTGTAGGATGGTGTCCTTCACCGCAGCGAACACGAACCGGATGTTCTCGGTGTCTGCAACACAAGGGACAACTTAGTTTACAACGGGAAACTAAAACCATTTATATTATCTTTCACAAATAAATAAGTAAGTATTATGAGGACAACTTTACACACATCATATTTTACGCAAAAAGGCACAATGGTTGTCTCTTTGAAGAAAATGGTAAGAAATAACTAAAACTAAGTACACACATCAACCTAGTCCCACATTAAGCTCAGTGAGGGTTGTAGCTACTAGATAATGAAAAATCATGTTTCTTATTTTTTCCTTTTGATTTAACTAATTAGCGAGTGACCTGTTCATACAGTTCGACATTGTAAGAGATTACCAATATTGGCTTTAGATACAATAACTTTAGCTAGCTCTTACCTATTTCCGATTTGACCAAGCAATTTCAGTCTTATTTCGTTTGATAGATAATTGAATTTTGAAAGTGTGAATATTACGCAAAACTCTGGTAGGGGGCACCACTAGCACAAACAGTAAACACTACGCCCTGAGTACGTATGTATAAGTTACTCTATGGTTTACGGTTTGTGCTATTGCTGCACTCTGGCGGCAGAACAATGCAGTAATAATCCCTTCTGGTGAAGGAAAACATTGTGATTCAACTACACCAAAGAGGTATTCATTTTTGGGAACATATAAAATTATTTTGTTACTTAGCCAAGCAAGCCGTATTTAACTTTAACTTTTCTACAACACTATCTCTCTTATTCATAAAACTTAGCAAACCTCTGCCTTTCGGCTCTTTCTAACAAACACAAATGGCAAAATAACTGACAGGGATAAACAATTATCGTTGGCTTGTTTAATTTTACAGGCGTTTATAACTATGAATTATGAATAACGCCGTTTTATCATTGTCTAAGACATACAGGGCATAATTTTGTATGGAACACTAAAAAGAAAAAGTACATCGATAATTTTGAGATCGTTTCATGTTCGTATACTATTTGGTATATTGTGTGTATTTTTTTAATTGCCAACATTCGACACATCACACCACTCATGTAATAAAAACGTGCAAGAAATTTATAAAAAAAGACAACCAAAGATATCTAAGTCTTCGTTTCGATTTAAGTGGCATTTCCGTAAATTGATAGGAACCGATAAATTTAAAACCTAAAGGTTTAGACTAGCAAGAACTTGCATAAAATTTAAGTTACATTGCCGAGTACTAAAGTAAACTGTATTCAAAAGTTTGATCAGATACCGCAATGAAACGAAAATTGCATGCAAGTTCTTGCTAGTCTAAACCTCGCTTAAGGATAATCAATACAATATAATCGATCAGCCTTTTATCGTTTATAATCGCTAGATTTGGCAATCAATATGTCCCAGCATTTAGTCAATTCAATTCAATTGGCAAGTGTCAAATGTTGGCTATTAAATAAGTCCATAGGGACTGTGCACGTTGGAGGGTCTGCCAATCGGAAACATAAACTGTACATTGACACTTCACGCCAAAGCAAGTGTTCTACAGTTCACGTACGTTTTCTTATGCATTGTAGGTTCTGCCATCTTGTGGGTTATATCGGAAGCTCAAGCTTGACATTTACACTTCGCGCTAATAAACAGGGGGCTCCTGTGCTGCCCCCTACAGTTCATGCACGTTCCCTATAAAGAAGTACCGTCAACAGGGGTGAACAGGGCTGACTGGGATGAATAGGGACAAAACTTTAAATGTAATTTTATAAAAATACGCACACAATTGTATCATTCGATTGAAAATAATAGTAGATTTATTGTGATACAATTTATGTGGGTATTTTTTAAGAAATTGTCAGGAAAATCACATTTAAAGTTTTGTCCTTATTCACCCCAGCCATCCCTATTCACCCCTGTTGACGGTACATATTAAAAAAAGTAGTCTCACCTGTCGCACAAGTAAAATGCGAATAGATGATTTTCTCCGCATCCGGGTTGAGGTCCACGAACATCCGCAGGATAAACTCGCGCGCCGTGATGGCGTCGCGCTGCGGACCTGCGCACGCACACACACTGCTCTAGCGATACCAGTACCACATATCTACTCACTACTCTACATGTACCGTTTAACTGAGCCGATTGATAACAAGTTATTTATGTGACCATTGATAACTTGACTTACTGGTTGAATGGCTTGTTAAGTAGGTAGCAAAGTTTAGTCCCAAAATTTAGCTTCCTTCTACTAGAAGCCCGCGCAACTACTTTAGGATAGTATTTCACCTATACAATTTCTTTGTCCAATGTGTATTGAGTCTCTCACATTTTGCTTAATGAGAGAGTGAGACGCAATGACAATAGACAAAGAAATTGGACATGTGGCTAATGCGTATACCACCCTTACCAGCCGCCTGAGATAAATGGTAGGTCTGTAAATTCTGTATCAAGTCACTAGCGATTACGGTTTTCACTCAAAATCAAAGATCCATTGATTGTGTAAATGTGTGTGATGTGTAAATGTAACAAAAATTCCTGCCTCGTTAATTACATGTGATATACATCCGCCGCATTATGGCATTATGCGGTAAGTTTGGTTGTCAAAAGTTGACATTTGACAGTCAAGTTTGACTACAAAACATGGTGTGTAGTGTACCATCTGGCTTGGCTGTCAAACTAGGGGCATGTTTTTTCCTAAACTTAACCTCTCTGTTACAATCAATAAATCTGGTCAAAACTTAATACTTTTGCTTGATTTTCGGCAAAATAATTTACGGCCTTTATTACCGACTCAATAGCGACAATAATAATTCTATCTGACTTCAACTAGTGAAATTGCAACAGTTCGTGCTAAAATAACCTTGATATAATTATAAGACAAATTAGCTTAGCCCAGGATACTAGTGTCTAATCTAGCACAATAAATCATGTTATATCTTTATATTATATTATTTACAGTCATCGAAACATAATCGCAGAGTAATAATGAAATAAAAATTGTTTCGTAAAAAAATCATTGCTCATATACAAAACTAGTACCTACTTGTGGCCAAATATTTCACACTTTTTTTAACCCCCTACGCAAAAAGAGGGGTGTTATAAGTTTGACCGCTATGTCTGTGTGTCTGTCTGTGGCACCGTAGCTCTTAAACGTATAAACCAATTTGGATGCGTTTATTTTTATTTGTTATATCAAAATCGATTCATTGCGTTGGGGGATTATTCAATTTTTAATTAAAATTTAGTTTTTACAAATAAGAATGTGACCCGACAACTGTTTTTGTGCTAGTTTTGTCATTGGCAAAACCACAGTTTGAGTGTTTATTCCATGCTAATTATATTTCGATCTTAACAGCCTAGCAAAACTATCACAAGAGTGATGGTGAACCTTTCTGTGTTTGTCATGTTTTCTTTCTGACATTTTTATGGCGCGTCTAGATCTGGTGGCGTTTCTGGCTTCAGACCTGAGTATTAGTAGGTATGTTTTATTAGTTTACAAATTAATAGGTTATCGTCTGTCAAGCCATTTCCGTTAGTAGAAAAAAAGCGGCAAATTTAACAAATGTAGGCGCGTAAGGGTCTCTTCGTCCTAAGAGTTATCTTCCGAAAGAAAATTTGAATTTCGCACGTTTTTCTACTGACAAAGTTGTTTGACAGACTATAGTAATGCATTGTAGGGACAAGATCAACGTGCAGGTGGAGTTGTAAATATTGAAGTTGGACTTCTCGCTCGCATTCGCTGTCTTTTGTGATGCGTGACACGCATTGCGTGATTTGCGTGTGAAGGTGGTGTCGGTTTCTCCAACTCTCTCTCAAGCAACTCTATTTTATGGCTTTTCCTGCATCCCCCACTGCCCCCCCGCCACACACACTAGAATAAAATAATACTTCTCCGCGCCCCAAAGAAAAAGACATACATACAAACTTACATACACTCGGAAAGCCTACATTTTTCTTCTTTGTCAGCATAGTATAGGTTGATTTATAAGAGTTGGCGCGAGATTTGTACTGCACTGTTAAAATTCTCATGTAAAATCCGCGCCAATTTTCGTTACATCAGCTTATATTATGTTTAAATTGAGATTGACTTTTGGGATATAGATAGAAAGATAAGTATAGCAATGTACGTACCGTCGTATTCAGGAAAGTAGTCGACAAGATGCGAATACATGATTTTCTCCTCAAGCAAGTCCTTCTTGTTGAGGAAGAGGATGACCGACGAATGTTGGAACCAGGGGTACGTGATGATGGTCTTAAACAACGCCTTTGACTCTTCCATCCGGTTCTGGAAACGCGGAAATGTATACATTAGTTAAATAGTTACAAACTATAAACAACAACTTCATGTGATTGATGTCATTTCGTCGATGAAACTAGATGTTTTACAGCCGAGGTGTGTCCAGATACAGCGGCGAATGCGCCATATCATATGCAGCGAGCCCACACTCACCTGCAATAATATGTTACACAACGAAGGCCGCAAAAATATCTGACACGATCTTATTTGTGGAGCCATAAGAGCGTGTCATTTATTTTGCGGCCTTCGAAAAGTAACATATTATTGCAGGTGAGTGTACAGTGGCACATTTGCCAGATATGAACGTACTTTTAACCTCTTGTTTGTGTATTATAAGGATCCTGACCGAATTTTAAGTCATCTTATTGTTTTTTTTTTAGAACGATGTCTTCTGCTCTATCATACAGCACAATCGAGATTTGAACCTATGACCTTTGACCACCGCATACATATGAAAGGTTAAACCATTCACCCATGTTGTTAACTAGGACAACCATTATATGATTTGGGTACTTCTAAAAGTTAACTCTAAGGACAATTATATAAGGTACCTATAAGTTAGGGTAAGGTTTAATGCATGCCTGGACTGGAACAAGTTTTCGGTAATCTGATTAAATTGTTTTATGAAATCAGGTGGTGTGCAAACGCCAATTTGGCTCGCCGATTCCACTGTGTTCGATTGTAAGATTATGACCGATAAAACGGAGGTGTGGGAGCAACTCAAGATTACCAATTTGT
This sequence comes from Cydia strobilella, assembly GCF_947568885.1. Lineage (NCBI taxonomy): Eukaryota > Metazoa > Arthropoda > Insecta > Lepidoptera > Tortricidae > Cydia > Cydia strobilella. The sequence goes on from NC_086048.1 coordinate 8,886,736, forward strand.
GACGCTGGTATGCGCGTTTGGAGCATTATTTTTAATTTAGAGCGCTTGAATGTCACCATAAATCTAAAATTGGTGATTAAATTATGGACGTGTGGACGCTAGATCAGATTGACGCAAACTTCTTTTCTGATGTATTTTTCTTTCAACGGGCAACACAATTACGTTGCGTCGTTTTATCAGATTTCCTATGGCCATTTACCATATTATTATGTACCATAATATTGCATTGTCACCCAGCTTACATATGTATGTATGAGTAGTTTCAGCTCAATCGAATAATGTGAAGTGGCTCTAATTTAGCATATAATAGCAATATTTGACCCGAACATAAAAACAAAACAGTTTTAAATGATTCACGGTTAGAAAACAATACAAAAGGTAATCACGATCAATATAAGTATATCACGATCAATATCCCGGTCAATATAAGTTTAGCATAAATACAAACATTGCAAGTTAAATAAAAGCTGGTAAAAAGAAATAAACTATTAAACTTACCTCATTTTCAGATTCGAATAAAATTTGATCATATTCACTAAGAGCTACTAAGAATATGATGGAGGTGACGTTTTCAAAACAGTGAATCCACTTCCTTCTCTCGGATCTTTGGCCCCCGACGTCTACCATTCTGTTGGAAAAAAATATACATACACTATAATTTAAAAAAATACCTATATGATTTCCTCTGATGGTGTTACTTGGACGTAATTTAGGGAAAAGGATCCAAGGCACAAAAAATTAAAAACCAAATCCCAATCATTGTCTATAGAAATATAGTTTCAAAAAGTATACGTGATAGGCCACTTCTTTGTTTCATATTTGTCTATTGCAAAACTTATCTAGTGACCTATGCATACCTGTGCTAACTCGGGGCACGTTCTAGGGATTTGATGTCGATAAATAATATGTAAAATTGTCGATATATATTTATACATATGTGCTCACTGAAAAATCCTCGATTACTAAAAAGAGGTTCGATATCATGACCGATATAGTCTCTTAAGATAATAAAAGTATACCGATGTAATTTTAAACTAAAAAAATAATACACGTTTTAATTTGTTAAGTGTATTTATTTTAAAATCCAGATAAATAATAATATTAGTTAGTTAGTGTAAACATTTCCCGCACCAGCTATCATTATATTTGATCTCCGTGTGGCCCAAAAGTTATAACTGGTAGAGAATGCCTTCAGGCATTAAGTTCGCCTTTTGTACAACTTTTACTGTGCTATAAAGTTTAAATAAATAAACATTTATTTATGTTGAATAACATCTAGATGTTGACAGTTTACATTGATATAATTTTTTGTCGATAAAATATTTTGCTACATCACTTTAGTATTCGTGCCCCGAGTTAGCATAGGTATGAAGGTACCTAAGGTAGGTAGGTAGTATCATCAACACCAGGCAATTAATTGCACGTAAACAAGCCTGACCAAAGCCTCGACTTGATATGAAGTCATGGCATGTGGGGCACTAAATGTACTGACTTTATATCTTTCGTACTTTCTTCTCTTCTAATCTACACTAAGGCTGTAATAGTTATTTACGATACAAGTGCGGAAAAGAGGAAATTCGAAACGAGTGGCGATAAATGACGGGTGCGGTCGTGTTTTAAATCGACACGAGTTGCGAATTACCTATTCGCACGTGTATTATACGTTATACGTTTTACAGTACATATGGCCCTTTAAACTTTCGACATATGCACGAAAAGTGCTCTTTACGCACTAGTGCGAGAAAGTAGCACCATATGTACTGTAAAAACACTTGCAGCCTGTGGATCAACTGCACGAAGAAAGCTTATAGTGCGCTGCGCGTCCTCTACAATAATATGTTCAGGATGCAGTGCGTCGGGGGTGTTCGCGGAGGCACACACGGACGGATGTTCATGCTATTATGCGCAAACGCGTCGCGTCCCTGATGAGCCGTGCGCGCGCAGCACCAACGGGCTCTAGAGCGCGGTCGCAGGGGCCAACGACAGCCCGATATTTGGCCACTGGGCGAAATCTCACGCGCCACATGCCCATTATGAAAAATGATGACAGAATGGAACATAAATTTGACGTATAATATTTTTTTTAATTATTCGTATCTATTTTAATTGTGTAATTATTGAAAAATATTTAATATTTAATTTATTTTGTTTTACCTTATTATATTGAATTTGTTTTGTAATTTACGTAATATTAAGTTTACTATGGATATCTTGTCCAAAATAAAAGCTTTTTAATTTTAATTTAATTTTTATATCAAGACAATGGCAGCGAAAAGATTTAAGCGCCACCCGGATGCCAAGGATGTAAGTAAATGTGGATCCAGATTATCCAGAATCCAGATCTAGGGAACGCACCGCTACCAACTGCTCGAGTGAATTGCGTAGTACGATCTGCTTTTTTCTAACAAGTTTGGTTGTTAGAAAGAGACAGACATCGACTACAGGAGGTTCAAACAAAACGCGCCCGCGTGCAGATTACGAAAAGACCCGCGTACATCGCATTCGCCAGGTCTGGACGGATCTAGAATTCTCAATTCGTCGGGATTTATGTTACCCGATTTCTCGAAAACGGGTCGACTGATTTGAAAATTTACTTTTCGTTTTAAAAGGTATAACTTTAAAATTAGTCCCATTGCCATCACGTCAGGTTTTGATGATGGGAACATGTAAAATAAAGAGAACTCTTTTTATATTATCGAAAAGTAGTATTTGGCGAAGTAGAGCACGTAAATCACATAATTAGATAAAAAGCATATACATATTATAATGATGACATGTTAGACTATTTATGAAGTAGGTTCTTGTTTACGTATAGATTATTCTGAATAACTTCTGCCGCAGAATATACGTATTTCCACTCAAAATTGACATTGACAAACTCACAATTTTCGAGTCCTTACGCAGTGTAGGTAGTACTAACGTGACACGCAATAATATAAAAAGTAAAACAATATTAAGTGAACAATACAACACCCACACACCATTGACCAAGCTGTTAAAACAGGAAGTAAGTAAGCTCAAAACCAGATTATAAAATAGATATTTTAATAAACTCGCAATTTTTCAAACTTTAAAAAAATATTAATTTACATATTACAAGAACACGTTGTACTGATTTACATAAAAATATTGAAGATATCGTAACGTAAATATTTGTTACGACCAAAATATATTTATTTATTCTAGAAGCTTGTGAAATATTGCGAATTGTTAAATATTAGTATGTAGTTGAAAAATTAGTGACAATAAAAAGAAAAAAACACATCATGCACAGGCAGAATAGCGCAATATAATCAAACCTTCCTCACCTCGACATCGTAGGCAGAAAGGCATACAAGTACTACTTACAGGAATGCTGGGATTTCGTAGCATATTATACCACTGAATATTAAACATCTTAAGGATTTCAGGAACAAATAGCTTAGCGAGACTAACGCAGGGGCTGCAAGGGTCACTCCAACTTCACGCGCTGAGTCATACCTAAATATGATGCCATCAAGATCAAACGGATACTCAAGGATACCAGTAGTGGCCTGTCGCGCGCGAAGGATATCCTGCTCCGTCGGCAGATAGTCCGCCGCCTCGATTCTGGCCAGATCGCTTAAATAACTGAAATACATCATGCACAACTAAACAAAGCACCTATAAATACGCATGCACAGTTGCAGACATCCACCGATTCTTAAACTAGACACCAAAATAGAAGCAAGACTAAAGAGTTCGCAGACATAAAGCGACGCATGCCCCGCAAGGTACAAATGTTACCTAAATCGTATCTCCTCCAAATCAAAGGGGTATTCTATAATGCCCGTCGTGGGCACTCTCACGCGAAGGATGTCTTGTTCGGTCGGTAAGTAATTGGGTGCCGCCACGCGGTCTATCTCCTGCAAGTAGCTATGGAAAAAAAATCCCTCAATCTCTGACTTCGAAATAACAAACATGGAAGCTAACGCTTTAGTGCCGAGCGTCTAAATGGATTTTAAATCAATCACATCACTTTGGAAACCATAGGGCATTTTAGTTTAAAAACGTACTGATGAGTCGTATTTAAATGTCAATGTTGCTTGGCATTGCCGGTTTAGACTTTCTTATGCCGCTGGTTTCTGGACTATAAAGACAAGTGTCTGAAACGAGTGTTTACGATTGGTGTGTAAACTAAACTGTAAACAGTTTTATTTCAGCAGTAACACTCATCTGTAACGCGCGCAATCTACTGAAGGATTTAATTTCAGAGATCGTATCGAACAGTTTACCAATAAAGGCGTAGCATTACTAATTTGCTTATATGGCAACGTCTTACAATGTTATAAGTCCCCAGAGAAACATTATGGTTAAGTAAATGACTGCCATCCACTGAGTTTATTAATTTTAATAATATTACTTTAGGCCAGGATTACACTTGTAAGTTTTACTTACGTAAGTAGGGACAAAGCTATTTGTTAGAATAAGATAACGATATTCATATCTCATTCTGTAGTATAGCTGTGTCCCTACTTACGTAAGTAAAACTTACAAGTGTAATCCTGGCCTTATGACAATAGAAAATTATAGGATAATCGAATCATGTATAGATGAATAATACTAATAGTGAAGTAATAGTATCTACAGTCATACAATTCTGAATGATGTAATGTTTTGATAGTTACGTCTGTTACTTACCTATAACTATCGATATTACTAGACGCTGAAACGCATATCATAAATATTATAGACGACATTCCACTCAATCAACACAGATTTCTTAGAATAGTGATTTATACTTATTTTATGGACATTGCACTTGCTGTAGAACTGTAGATGTTGAGTCAGAGTATGACATTAAACTAGGGGATCAATCGCCATCAAATACATTTGAGCGGACATTGTGCTCACAAAAGGAAATATCAGAGCACATCTTTACGTTAAATATTAAGGACCGATCTACCGAAATTTGACTGAACGCAAATGCAGTCACATGTTTTACGCGTTGCGTTTTCGACGTACATTTTGTTGTATAAACGATGCGACTTTTTCCCGAGGGTTGGTACAGTATTTGATGACTATTGCATTCAGCGAATATTCGTGTCGCGGTCTCATTCGTCCTCGTAGACAAAAACTGAGACACCGACACCAATCTTTGCTTATTTCCGAACTCATAGACAATAATATAATGTACTTACTATTTGGCAGAGTCAGTGAGCTGGTACTCCCGCCTGCGGTCATAGCACTCCTGAATCCCGTTGTCGGCCCACAGACCTTTGATCGCCTCCACGTACGGACTCTCGAACGTGGTCACGCTCTCAAAGTCGATTGATGATATCAAATCCGCCTTTTCCTGAAAATCATTTGTAATGCGTTAAATATAGACACGATTTCTTCCAAGTGAGTCATTACTTCCAGAAACGGTTTGCAGTGAGAGCTGGCATTTTTATCTGTCTCCTGACAAATACTGAATTTAGGTCGACAATTAGGAAGTCATTAACGCACTAATGAATAGCAATGCTTAAAAAATTCGAAACTGGATAGAGTACTCTCAATATCCGACACAAGCTTATCACGACTCTCCAGCACCATGGAATGAGGGATGTTGGCACGGCCTGTGTAATAGGACTATCACTAATAGGCATCCCCAGTACTGTCGTCTGAATATGCATAGCAATGAATGTCGTCGATAGATAACAAACATGTCATTCATGTGCAGCAAAAACAGCGTAATAATAATAATAAAAATAATAAGCAGGGCAGCTTGTGGCGAGCTGTTGGGGAGTGACGACCCCACGGACCCGAGTGCTCCAGAGAGTCGGTCAGGGTCTCCGTCTCCGGCGTGTCTTCGTCGGTCGGAGTGGATCCCAAGGGGACCCGCAGGACTCTCAGCTCTGGCTTGCCTTCATTGGCCGTCCAGAGGGGAGTCGTAAGAGCTATATGCTCCAGGGGTGGAAGTGAAAGATGCATAAGACGCGAGTTGGCACAGTGGCTGCTAACAGCCACTGGGTAGAAAGCGGCGCACACCTCTCGACACCCCTGAGCCGCTCACACCGGTGTTGCTCCTGGTAGTCTTCACGACGGCAGTTTCAGGGGCCCATCTAGTCAGCGGCAAGTCACCACCTGCCTCGATAACGTGTTTTAACATTGTTATGGCAGGTGTCCGGAGTTCTTTACAATAGCCCAGTCTCATTGTCCACCCAAACTTCAATCCATAGACCGGTATACTGTTCACTTTTTCTGCAATAATCCCAATGCCTGCTGCGACCGGTTCATGGGTGTCTATTGTTGCGCCTGTGAACGGGTTCCAGCAGGCGTGCAGGCGTCAGACATTAAAGCTCTCCAAGGGGCCTCTACGTGTTGGATCTATATCCCCACGCAAGCCTATCAAAAGACCGGGATTTATAGGCCCGTGATATCGAAGGAGATACAAAAAATAATAAAACTAAATGTAAATATTTTCAAAATTGCCTGGTATAATTTGATGTATATCATACAAAAAAAATTTAATTAAAAAAAATGCTGAAATGTAATAATATATATTTTTAGATTCGGCTCAAAAACGCCTTCATTTAATACCACGCACGATAGGTTTCTGAACAATTTTTTTCCCACACAAAAAAAGATGACGTCATAACTCCTCTCCATTTTTTTATTTGTTTGGTTCTACGGGTTAAATTTATTCAAATGGCCTAAAGATCAATCGTACCAATTTTCATACTTTTAACACCATTTGCAGCATTTTACTGAATTTCGGGGTGTACCTAGGACTAGTAATACAAAATCACATCTCTAAGAAGTAATTATTATTATTCAGAGCCCACTGTGTCCCACTGCTGGGCAAAGGCCTCCCCCCTCTTTTTCCACTTGCTATATCTGGCCAGCCTCGCAAAAAGTAATCCAAGTTATCCCGCCATCGCCGACGAGGTCTGCCGGATCCCCGGTTAGACTCGTGGGGCTCCCACTCCGTGGTTAACTTGGCCCACAAGTCGTCCGGCATTCGGCAGCCATGACCAGCCCAGTCCCATTTCAACTTAGCCGCTTTCCGAGCTACGTCTATTATTTGAATCTTAGAGCGCAGCGTGGTGTTTCGGACTCGTTCCCTTAATTATACACGTAATATGCTGCGCTCCATAGCTCTCTGGCAAACCCCGAGTTTGGACTTCTGAGCTTCTGTCAATGACTAGGTCTGAGCACCGTAGGTGAGAACTGGAAGTACGCACATGTCCATGAGCCTACGCTTGAGTGACAGAGGTAGGTCTCCCTTCATCAGGTGTTTCATTGACCAATAGCTCTTCCAGGCTTTTTCGGTGCTACTTTGGACTTCTTTGTCCGGTCGCGCCTGGAAAGAGACTATTTGGCCAAGAAAAAGGTATTCTTGGACATTTGCGATGTGTTCTCCGTTTATCTCAATCTCACGTTTTGTGCTGTTAGTCATGACTCATGCATGACCTTGGTCATTGACATAATCATCTTCAGTCCAGCCTCGAGGCTTGCGTTGCTAAGGTCTTCTAACATATGACTTAACTGGGATGAAGTTGAGGAAAACAAGACTATATCGTCGGCGAAGCGAATGTTGGTCAGCCTCCTCTCCCCGACAATCAAGCCCCTCTCTCCCCACAGCGGCGTAAGTTTTTAGAACACCTGCTCTAAAGTGCTGGTGAAAAGCTTCGGCGATAGCGGATAGGGAGATCCACTAAGAAGTAAAACCCTTCAAATATTTACGATCGATTAACCTTTCATAATTATGTGTGCAGTGGTCAAAAATCGTGGATTGAAACATCGGTTGTGCTATACAGGGTGTTTAACTGTTTATTTAATCACATTCACATGCAATAACTTACGGGCTGAATATATAGGTCATACTGAGCAACTTTTACTATGGGACCAACCCCAAAATCACCAAAAAAAAAACTCCCCTATTTGCAGTTTGACAACCAAAATGTATGAAACAGCCAATTTATTCTCGCGATTTCGGGGTTGGTCCCTAAGTTGCTCAGCGTAAATTATTGCAGGTGACTAAATAAACCTGTATAAAGCAGAAAAAAAACCGGACAAGTGCGAACCGACCTCACCCACCGAAGGTTCCGTCCGTACAAATTTTACTTATTTTTTATTTAGTTTTTTTTTACAAATTTATAGTTTTCAGATTTTTCCCTGTACTTGTAGTGTAAGACGATATTATGTGTTACTTGCAAAATTTCATCGTTCTAGGTCAACGGGAAGTACCCTATACATCGTGTTTATTTTCCCGTTAATTACAAGGGTGCATTCGTGAGCTTTAATAAAGTAATTTTCTCAAAGACACCGGTATTCTAATTAACTCAATTTCGGAGATAATCAATAAAAAAACTGATAACTAAGGCCCCTACGAGCGTGTACACTTGCCTTAGGGTCTGTTTACATATTGATTAGTATTTAGTACGAGTTCGTACATTTGCTACTAAACTTAAGTACCATCTCGGACGATCGATGTTCGCGTTTTCAATTGTTAGGTTGAGTTAAATCTAATGCCCGTGTTACGCTATGCCACATTTAATTACTTTTTTTTTATTAACTACCTATGCCATTTAGTTTTCTTAAACGTACTTACCATACCCCGAAGTTAACGGAATTCAATAAAAACACGGTGTATAGACGCCTCCTAGGCCGGTTTATACGTGTTTCGGTGGCTGCCATTCCTCAACCACGTGCACGAGGGTTCATCATACATAGCCGTTAATCACTATACGAGTTTTCGCCCTGGAGGCCATGACTGACGAAATTTGCGCCTGGCCCGCGGTCTAATAAATTTTAATTCCCTTGAGAATGTCGAAATATACGTTTTTTGCGGCATAAACGGCCGTATTTTTTTTTGCGTTTACTTAGAAATTTGGTTCTTTCACAGCTTCAAGGGACTGTAGACCTGAGTACATATATACTTTAACTCTATTGCTCCACGCGTTCCCGAGATAAAGGGTCTTGACAGACCGACGGACGGACGGACAACAAAGTGATCCTATCAGGGTTCCGTTTTTCCTTTTGACGTACGGAACCCTAAAACTCGTTCCCCAAAAATATGCAAAGATAACTAAAAATTCGGTCAAGATCCTTATCAAACACAGACAAGAGGGTAAACACCAGTTTTAACGTTAGCCGGCCCAATAAGTTGTAGTTTTAGGAACAAGGGTTTTTTTAAAACATTTCCTGCATAAATCCTATATAGCGTATGTAATATGTACTTGTGTAATGCCGATGAGACGCAAAGTTTTGTATTGTTTGCAGCTCTTGCAGTTTGGAAAATACCTACATTTACGGATGATATACCTATAGATGTAGTGCTTATGCACGGAAACGCACAAACGTGTAATGCCATTTCAGTTAGTCGCAGTACAGTCGCCGTCAGCTCTATCGGAGCGGCCAAGGTGCTCAAAAATTTCTGAACGCGCACTCTAACGCCTTGACAATACAGGCGTGTTCAGATATTTGTGAGCACCCCGGCCGCTACGATATATCTGATGGCGACTGTACATAAAGTACTGAGTTGACTGAAGTAGCATGAAAAATACGAATGATTCCGAGAAAATACGATGGCAAAGGATTATGCACTACATCAGTATACGCGTACGCGTAGGAAAACGTTCAGGCTAATAACGAAATCCATCATCGCTTAAAATATCTATATTTATGCTGTATTACTTTTTATTTGAAATTATTCTCTAATACCTATTAATATATCGTCGGGTGACAAGCAAAAGTCACTAAGCACCATCATACCTAAGAATCTACCATGTGTAATTTTAAGTGCAATTGTATATTGTGAGATAAATAAATCATATCATATCATAAGTTCATAGATATAGTGAACCGTATTATTATCCGAATAAGGTTGATTTTTGTTTAATTATTTTTCAGTAATTAGTGAGTTTTGCTTGTCACCTGACGATATGTAGCTATATTTCCACGTTATAATGTATGCGTGAGATGTGACACATTGCAGAAATGAAATTCTAAATCGAACTTTTCCTTATGTGGTGTTTGATTCTGGAGTTCCCTAAACTATTATCTACTTACCTATCCTAAGCTATTTCTCTTCTTGGGAAATGTAACATAATAAGGGTCTACAACTTGGTGTAAATAATGTATAGGAATTCAGATTTGTAATTCAATATGCCACCGTTCTGAGTAATACTAATTACATAAAAAAAAAATATTTTTCCCTGCACTGTAATTAATCTACCTAGATTCTTGACGCGCCTGCGCTACCTACAGGTAAAAATTAAAGAAAACTCAAAGCATTATTTCTTTATCTCTTCCTCGCGGCTCGTGGGAGCTTGGGGTCCGCTTGGCAACTAATCTTAAGAATTTGCGTAGGCACTAGTTTTTACGAAAGTGACTGCCATCTGACCTTCCGGTAAACTATGCCTTATTTATTAGGATTAGACCGGTTTCCTCGCGATGTTTTCCTTCATCGAAAAGCGACTGGTAAATATCAAATGATATACGTACATATATCGTACGTAAGTTCCAAAAAACTCATGGGTACGAGCCGGGGTTTGAGCTTTGAGCCCACAAGTTTGAAAGTAGCACGCTCTTACCGCTAGGCTTCCAGCGCTCTAAAGCATTATTTCTTTATGTTGTGTTTTAATATAACGGCCAGCATTTGAGCGAGCAGACTGCCGAAATATCTAGCTAATCTTATCTGCGACATGATCTGAACACAAGCACTACGTACTGCATTGTATTTTGAGTATATAAGGCGCGGATCATACTGTAATATAAAAATACCCGTAGGAAAACATTGCATAATTAGCATAGCCCGGTTTTTGAGGGGCAAAAATGTACCAGTCCTATAGTGACTAATTAAACATCAACTTACATGTTATCGATGTCGCTACAAAACTATTTCAAGCATAATAAAAATGTGACTCCTCCCTGAAGTAAATGGGTCAAAATTCTTTTCGTTGCCTTATGTTTTGTTCCCAAAAAATGTGACGGAGTGGAGCTTTTTGTATGGGGTGAAATTTAGTTTTTAATTTTTCTCTTTCTACAGCTATCAAAACATGCAATAGCACTCGACTTTTTGTATTTATTTGATAAAAGACAAAAATACAAGCGTGACAGAGTGGTCAGAAACAAGACAACGAAAAGAATTTTGACCCAAATATTATTAACTAAGAGCGTCAGCTATTCATTAGGTACAATATATGCATATATTGTATATTTATTTTTATCGCCACTATATAAATTCGACATCTGATGTTGACGATTTCTAAAATTACATCGAATAATAAATCGAAAATTAAATTTGAAGAATAGGTAATGAGATACATCCTCATTTTATCGACACACACCGGCCTTTACTTGTCCCCGCACTATTATAACGTTAAACCACACCCCTCAAACCTGGCAATGGCTCTGGATGCGAAGTAGAAAATGATATTGCAAGCAGTCTTTGCTTTTGCAGATGCCTAAGTATACATTATACGTCTCACAGTGTCTATCGTGGACTGCTAACAATAACCATTTTGAATTATTATTTGCCCGCCAATATTCTAGCAATGAAGCACCAAACTACAAAAGTTACAAGCTAATATAATCACGATCACTTACTAAATTGGACGGAACCCCGTATTGTATTTTGAGTAGATCCATGGCCCGGATCATACTCTGCATCGCCATGAAGATGTTCTGGTAGACGAGCTTGATGAAACCCCGCTTGTCATCATCGCTGTAGCCGGAGCCGTGGATGATTCTCATCTGCTTGATGAATGTCGACTTCCCCGACTCGCCAGTGCCTGGTGAAACAAATTGTTTTGTTAAATTCATTGTATTATAACCTCCTAACACTCACGGCTATATATTAGGTACTTATTCAGTTCGATTCATTGAAACAGAGTTGCATTTGTTATGTACCTATTGTTCAATAAAATAAAAAAAACATAACTTCAAATCTTCCTTCTTCCTATAGATAGTTCCTATACTATAGGTTCAGTTCACTAGCGAATTTTGGATAATTCATTTGTATTAGGGGGATTCTAGAGTTAAATATTTTAATCCCCAATGGAAACAAGGATGTTGTAAAATTATTGTGGGTATCTGTGTCATCATAATTCGTAAATACCTAAATTTGTGACTCAATTTTAAATTAGATACCTAAACTGAACAGAAACGGAACAAGTAACAAGTCACGTTGTTTGGAATTTTTCATGTAAAATAACCCGTTACCCCTCGAGTGTAGTTTGTTATGTTCCGAATCCGAAAGTTGACATAATCAAAATAATTCTTAGTTATACCTGCAATGTGGTTTATTTGCGTTTATATTTTGTGACATTTGCTTCGATATTAGTTATTCCTTTGTCGCCCGGGTTAATAACTTAGGCCATATTTGTACGGAAAACCAAAAAGGAATAGGCTTTATATGAAGCAAACTGTAGTGGCATAATAAATAACTACACGGACGATTCTACAAGGCCCTCACGGGACCCGATGTAGGCCCCGGTGAACTGGCTACGATTCGGGGACCTCTTCGGAGAAACCGAGGGTTTTGCGTGTGCAATGCGGACGAAGTTATGACGAATTTTGCCTCGAACTCGACCCTGAACGACGACGGTAGCGCCGTGCCGCCCACCATCCCGCGGTGTGCATACTCCATGCCCAAAATCTCATTCACGCAGAGGGATATTCGGCGGGAGTTGCTATCCCTAAACGTTTATAAGTCGAGCGGGCCAGACGGCATTCCAGCACTTGTGCTTAAGCAGTGTGCTCCTGAGTTGTGTCCCGTGTTAGCGCGTCTTTTCACACTCTCTAGCAATAAACGGCATGTTCCATCTTCGTGGAAGACGGCCCTTGTGCACCCTGTGCCTAAAAAGGGAGATAGATCGGACCCATCGAATTACAGGCCTATCGCTATTACCTCCCTTCTCTATAAGGTCATGGAGCGTATAATCAACGCAAAGCTCCTGAGATACCTTTCTGAACACGACCTGATCAGCGACCGCCAGTATGGTTTTCGCCACGGTCGCTCGACTGGTGATCTTCTAGTGTATCTCACTCACCGCTGGGCCTCGGCCATTGAGCGTCAAGGTGAGGCATTGGCAGTTGGCCTAGATATAGCGAAGGCGTTCGATCGGGTCTGGCATCGGGGTCTTCTGTCGAAGTTACCATCTTATGGGCTGCCGGAGGGACTATGCAAATGGATCGCTAGCTTTTTGTCTGGCAGACGCATACGAGCCGTAGTAGACGGAAGCTGCTCCAATAGCATGGACATTAACGCTGGCGTTCCGCAAGGTTCTGTGCTATCCCCAACGCTGTTTTTGCTGCACATCAATGACATGTTGTCTATCGACGACATTCATTGCTATGCAGACGACAGTACTGGGGATGCCTATTACGCAGGCCTAGCCAATATCCCTCGTTCCGTGGTGCTGGAGAGTCGTGAAAAGCTTGTGTCGGATATTGAGAGCACTCTATCCAGAGTTTCGGTGTGGGGCCGGGACAATTTAGTCCGATTCAACCCCACTAAGACACAAGTTTGCGCGTTTACCGCTAAGAAAACCCCATTTACTGTGGTCCCACAGTTCGAAGGGACAGCCCTTACCATGTCAGGGAGTATTGGGATCCTCGGTGTCGACATCTCCAGTGACGTCCAATTCCGTAGCCACCTGGAAGGGAAGGCTGCACTGGCTTCCAAAAAACTCGGTGTGCTCAATAAAGCGAGGCGATACTTTACTCCGCAAGTCAGACCCCATATGAAGTACTGCTGTCACCTTTGGGCAGGAGCACCTGGATGCCAGCTTAGACCCTTCGACTCAGTCCAAAGGCGCGCTGTACGAATCGTCGACGATCCCAAACTCACAAGCGGTATTGAACCTTTAAGTCTAAGGAGAGACTTCGCCTCCTTGTGTGTGTTCTACCGCTCGTACAATAGGCTGTGCTCTGAAGAATTGTTTGACATGATGCCAACGGCCGCTTTCTATTACCGCACCGCTCGCCATCGGCAGGGTATTCATCCTCACACCCTAGCACCTAAATGGTCGCGTACTGTGCGGTTTAAGAGGAATTTCCTCCCGCGGACGCTTCGGCTGTGGAATGAGCTCCCTGCCGAGGTTTTCCCGAGGGGCTACAGTATGGGTTCTTCAAAAAAGGATTGTACAGGTTTTTAAAGGGTCGGCAACGCGCGTGTAATATCTCTGGTGTTGCAGGCGTCCATAGGCTACGGTAACTGCTTACCATCAGGCGGGCCGTATGCTTGATTGCCACCGACTTGGTAGAAAAAAAAAAAGTCCAGCAAGTACCTAGACTTGCCTCACGAGATAACCGCCATGTGGGATGTTGATCATCGTTCCGATAGTCGTGTCAGCGAACGGTCTCATATAGCGAAGAGTCTCGACCATAACCTAGACTCTCGCTGGGTGGCTGGATCAAGGGTCAGAAGGGGCACAAGGCGGTAATTTTGGACACGGCGCGTACCTATAGTACGTCGGTTCCTCTTTCTGCGGCCCTGACCACCGGCAGCTTGGGCCTTGCCCCGCTGCTGACGGCACTCTAGGTTACGTTTTTTATAATGTGTTTATATATCTTTTTTTATTATTTTTAAGGTTTTCTTGCATTTTACTTTTATATTCATAATATAAAATGCTTAACCTAAGAAAAGAAACAAATAATACGAATAAATAAATAATAAATATGTGGGGATCTTTAAAAAAAAAATTAAAAATGTTTGCTAAGTTTGTACTATGGGTACTAGGCGACGACATACATACGTACATCCAGGATCCGAGGCCCAAAATGCCAGGACAACTTTAGGAATTTTAGGATGATGATGATATATGTCAAAATTAAAATTTGACCAGACCAAACCCAAGCGTTAAATATTGTATTTTTTCATTTCATTTTTCACATATTGTATTTTTCCATGTTATTATCAATAAAAAAAAATGTGACGTTTCACGGGTAAACGTACCGTCTGGCATGGCGGACCGCCATTGGCGGTTGGCACTTAGTCCAACCAATACGAATGCGGTGCTAAACGACGTAAGCGCCAACAGCCATAAGGTACGTTTAACCGTGGAAAGGCCGTAGTAAGATAAGGGAAGAAAACATGCCCTTCATGATTTAGAACATATTTTTTGGGTTCCGTACCCAAAGGGTAAATCGGGACCCTATTACTAAGACTCCACTGTCCGTTTGTCTGTCACCAGGCTGTATCTCATGAACCGTGATAGCTAGACAGTTAAAATTATCACAGATGACGTATTTCTGTTGCCGCTATAACAACAAATACTAAAAAGTACGGAATTGTACTTCTAGATGTAACTATAGAAAAAAAAAGTGTGTGCGTGTAATCTTTACGCGCGATTGAAGTAAAACTTCTTTGACCTTTACAATACATATCACTGAAATTATTAAACTCGAACTTAAAATAAACATCATATTAGAATTTAATTATATTTATTATTCACTGCCCACTAGGCCAGACAGGTCATCAGATTCTATCTATCTATCTAGCCCTTTTATTCTGAGCTAGAGTATGTCCCGTAGCTCAGTGTGCCGCTTGGCAAAGGCCTCCTCTAGCTCTTTCCATTGAGGTCTGTCGTGGGCCACTCTTCTCCAGTTCGGGCCCGCTGTGAGTTTGAGTTCATCCTCCCATCTTGTTCGAGGTCTCCTCTGGCCCCGTGTACAACCTCTTGGATACCAATCTGTTACTATTTTGCTCCATTTTTCCCGCCTGTCTCTCAACATGTGGCCAGTCCATCTCCACTTCTGCTGATCTATTTTAGTGAGTATGTCGGTCACTTTTGTTTTTTGTCTCAGGTCTTCATTTCTCACTTTGTCTAGTCTGCGTGTTCCCGTCATACTTCTTTCCATTGATCTCTGGCAGTACTTAAGCCTGTCTCGGTGCTCTTTGTTGAGTGCCCATGTCTCACATCCGTATGTAATGCAGGGTAAGATACATGTGTTAAATACTTTTCTTTTTATGGTAATGCTGAGATTAGTGGACTTCATGACTTCCTTCATAGACCAATATTTTTTCCATCCATTGGTAATTCTTGTATTTATTTCTTCGCTAGTGAGGTCTACCGGAGATATCAGTTGGCCAAGGTATGTGTAGGTCATCAGATTAAAGTATTAAAATGTTGATCCATGATCCATGTAGTTCTCCTACAGTTCACTTCGCACATAGCCAATATTTTATTTATTCTACCTTACTTAGAGTTTGCCACCCAGACTATAAGTAACAGGAATGTGTAGTACACATTAGCTGAGATAGCTAACTCAGCTTATCTGTCTGTAGATAAATTGAGTCAAATTACACAATGTGCAATCTGATCCTTCACAGGTAGGTCTGCAAGATTGAACGTTATTACATCAAACTCAGACATACTCTCAATGCAAATGTAGTTTTACACAAATTAAGCTGGTGTAGGGCCCATAGCCCATTTTACCTATGGGCCTTTCTCTGCTCAATAGGATAAGTACTGAAATCTTGTAAAATATTGAAAACTTAATTGAAACAAGAAATACACGTAGCCTCTGCTTTTAGGTTAGTCCGCCACTGACTTTTAATAAAAAATTTGAACCTTTTATCAAATAGGGTGGACTCCAAATAATGTTCACAGTAAAATAGCAGGAGAGCTAAAAGGCATACAATCTAGCTAATATAATAAGATATGGCAGAGCCTAAGATCGGGCTACAGCCCTTAGAAAAAAATTGCAGAGACCCCAGAAATAGGGTATTTGACATTACCTATGTACATAATCAATTACACGAATTGGTCTACCGCAATTTAATTTCATTGTTTTTACCTTTAATTCCGAAGTTTCTGCTAGGTTGCACTAGGTGTAACAGTCTTCTGTGACCACAGCTAGTGCAACCTAGCAGGAACGTCGGAATTAAAGGTAAAAACAATGAAATTAAATCGTGGTAGACCCATTCGTGTAATTAAATTTGTGTTCAAAACGCGAGTCTTATATTACCTATGTAGCAATAATATCAGTTTTCCACTTGAGAACCAGTCAGTATATGTTTTTTTGTGTTAAGATATATTCCTAGATTTCTTGGACCACAAAATACATTTATGATTAATTCCAAGAAGTTACAATACCACAGTAGAAATATATTAAGCATTCATCAGTTAAAATGTTGCCTGTGAATGATTGTACAAAATATAACATTTGAAGTCATAACCTCAATAAGCTACTAACACATAGATACCATAATGAAAGTATGATAACCAAAAAATCTCATAAAATTATAGTAAGAAAAAAAGCAACAGTGATTATGATCTTATCTTTAAAAATATTCAGTCTGTAGTTAAGAGTGTGTAGAAGTAGAAAGATAAAAAGTATTGGAAATGCAAGAAATTCAAAATTTAACTAAAATATGAACTAAGACATAAAATCAACAGGTGCTGACTTTTAGAACAACACTCAAATTGACTAAAAACATGTAGTTTAGAATTTGGCCAAGTGCCACAGATTATAACCAAAGCTTTCTTGTTTAATTAGAATCAATTCATGGTTAAATGCTCAATATTACAAAATAATTATTCATCAATACTTAAAATATTTGGTATGGCCGCTTAAAGGGAAGGTTGGCTTATCAGTTAGCAACCATTAAAATTTCTCTGTATTTTCATTTGTGCCAGGTCACTGTCGAGGTATTCACCAGCAGGTTAATTAGAACAAAAAAGTAACTTACCAAGCAGCAGAAGTTTGAGTTCTCTCCTGGCATCACGTTTGTCCTTCCGGAGTACCCGCTCTATTTCTTGGTTGATTCTTTTCTGTTCTTTGGCTTCTTCTGACATGCAGCAGTCCATGTTTCCTCAGGGCGGAGGGCCGCAGTCCTTCCTCGCGCGCGGAGCCCTGTCCTTTAGGCAGGCCTTTCAACCAAGGCACACCACTCCTAGAAAATACATATTTCACATTGACACCTCGCGACATGAACAAACGTTACGAATTCTCACAATATCACGTACCGACGGCACGACGCGCGAACAACCATCCAAATGCGAAACGATTTAATACTAAAACCGAAAATCCGGTCACTGGGTGTGGTGACTTATGATCGGTCATATACATATACGCTGCTGTCAACTGCCGACATAAACACTTTGAAATTCGTTTATATACGAGCGTGGAGTCTTAGGAAGCGGTCGTATATTCTTGTTATTGTAACTAAATTCAAGAAACCCTTGACTATTTCCCCACACGTGTGTATTAATAAGATTAAAACTGTGAGCAAATAGCGGATTGATGATACCTAGGTAATCTACTGATAACTAGAACGGCCTATGTCTAGGTTACGATGTGATTTGCCACTGCATAATAGACGCCGATAGGAACCTCATAGGTACACTTTCTTACTTGTTACGTACCCGAATGTTTATCCATAGGGCACGATCAAATGTTCCACTTCAAATTATTGCACTAACCACGATTAATCACTCAAGTCATACAACGTCCGCCTCTCTCAATATGGCGCTGGGCGATTTTTGGCGATGTTCTGCGCGTGCGTTGTAAGAGTATTATTAAAATAAAAAAAATGTGAGCCGAAATTCAATCAAGCTGAGGAAAAAATTATAATTGATAAAAAAGTGTCCGATAGCTGATTTTTTTCCCCACCCGATTATGAAAATCAGATATAATTTTCATTCTCATCAAAATAATTGACAGCTAAGATGTATAATGTTGCTCACTTCTCTCACTTTTACATAGAAAAATGTTGAAACTTAAATAAATTTAAAGCGACTTTGTATTATTATTTCTGTTTCAAAATAACTTAAAATAATATTTTAAGGCAATTAAAAAAGTTTTCCCTTTTATTAATAACTATGTTAACCTACGAAGGCACTCGGAAATCTCGGAATCAACTCGGAATCCTACGCCAAGAGAAAAATAGAATTGTCTATGGTCATGTTAACTCGTCATAAAATTATTATTTTTTATTTTAGCGCCACCTAGCGTTCAATAGTTTAACTATTATGCCAGTATACGAACTAGGTAACCTTGTTAAGTTTTTAGTTCTGCTATTGGTCAAGAGATGGCGTTAAAGTAAATATTACCTTAACTTCAAAAAATACAGACTAGATGGCGTTGCAAATTCCCATTTCTATTTCTTTTAAATACCTACTTTTTATTAATGCTTTCAAAATTACCTTTTATTGATTTAAATATCAATATTATCACAGGTATTACGTGTAACCTTACAGCACAATACTGACCCCTTTCCGTTTTTGACCTAACCTAACCGCAGTGGTTAACATACATTATATTGCATATAAATATTTTCTATACTTAATATTAAACTAATAACCAGAAAGGTAAATGGGGACTATGTTTGTACGGAGAAGCGGTCACGTGACGTTGTCCACTTTCCTCTTAAAGGTCTCAGCCCGCCAAGGTTACGGCAATAGTATAGGCACACTGCTGCAGTTGCCACCCGATTGTAACCTGTTGGGTTAATATTAAGGAAAGAAAAAAAAACCACTGCCATAAAAAACATAAATATTTAATTATAAGTACTTAATAAGTATATATAACACATAAGCAACATGCATTAAGCCAAATTGAATTCTTTTAGAGCAGCCTGCATAATTGTATCTTTTACGGCACAGAACACCAATTTGATGTTTTCAGTATCTTTTAAACAATCCAAGGCAGCATGAAAAAAACAACAAATAATTATAAAGTTACATGTCAAAGCAAAACTTCACATGCAAAATGTTGAGGTAAAAAGTATAATTAGAGTCAGCCCAGGGAGGCGATTTTTGAATTTTGACCGCTTGATTCCGCTTCCGCTTTATTTCGTTCAATAATATCTCCACTACTAGGCATTTAAATTCTACTAGCTATAAATTCCGCTAGATTTCCAATTTCTATCGCTCGCAGTTCGCGATTTTCAAGTGACCAAATCGAGCGATCGAAATTCAAAAATCGCCCCCCAGGCTAACGACAGACAACCGACAGAGTGTGGAGTGTCGCCTTAAATGTCAAAATCCTATGAAAATGTAACGTTTATTCTGTGACACCTCCGGTGCACGGTGCAAAGTTAGTTTAGAAGGCCTTTAGGTGTTACTAACTATTAACTATGTTTTTTTTTTTCAAATCACATATATAGGATAATAGGTACACAATTCCTAGCTCAAAACATTAAATAAGATATGCATGCAAAATAAAATAAAACACAGTACTAAAACTAACCAAATACATCATTAAATATTTATTATACCGGCAGCTCAAGAAGCATGAACGTCGAATGCCCGATATGAGAGCTCCAAAAATTATGACAAGGTGGACGCCACAACAGAGAAGGCCTTGTGGTAAGCCTACGAAAAAGTGTCTGAACTGTGTGGATGAAGATCTTAGGAGGATGTGGAAGTCTACCAACTGGAGGAAGGTTGCCAAGGATCGCGACAACTGGAGGAAGATAGCGGAGGAGGCCAAGACCCACAAAGGGTTGTAGCGCCATCGGAAGTAAGTAAGCGAAATTGTAAGATAAATAAATTATAATAAAAAAACCGGCCAAGTGCGAGTCGGACTCGCGTTCCAAGGGTTCCGTACATTACACAATTTAAACAATGTATTTTTTATGTGAAACGTGAGTGAAATGTCTTTAAAAAACCCGTAGGGGGTCGGATCAAAAACTAAGTAATTAAGTCCGACTCACGCTTGACTGCAATTTCTAACAGGTTTTCCTGTAATCTATAGGTAAAGATCTATTTTGTGTAATTATAAAAAAAAAAAATTCGAGATTCTGACAATGAGCTCTTTCCTTTGATATATAACACGATATGGTTTGAAAAACTTTATTTTTAATTTTCTCATTTACCCCCCAAAAGTGGCCCCCATGTTTAACATTCATTTGTTTATGTTACATGTCCGTCTTTGGGTCACAAACTTACATATGTATACCAAATTTCAACTTAATTGGTCCAGTAGTTTCGGAGAAAATAGGCTGTGACAGACGGACAGACCGACAGACGCACGAGTGATCCTATAAGGGTTCCCTTTTTTTCCTTTTGAGGTACGGAACCCTAAAAATGCCCCGAGTTTAACAACTGAAGAAGATGGCATTGTACAGCGCCAATGTATTGATGTGCCTGAAAGTGTCGCATTGCCAATGGCAACTAATACTCGTCGAGACAATTCTAAGAAACACGAACACAATTTGGTTATTATTAATTTATGAATATTAAGGTTTTTCTAAGGATGACTAAGATCATTATTATTTAATTATTATTATATTCATTATTTTATTGGATTGTGATTTCGTTGTTTAAAGTTTTGTTTTTATTTTTAATGTATTTACTAACACGTAGCTATAACGATGGTACTAACAATATTGTATAGAATTTTGAACGTTCTGAAATAAAGATATTGTGTTTTATTTTTATTTTTAAGAATTAAAAAAAAATTGACAAAAAAAAAAACTTGAGTACGTTGAAGTAAGCACTGGTGTAAGTAGTTTTTAGTTACTATACTATATGGAGTTGACAAATTATGTGGTCACTTACGATTTTTTTCATCCTACAGGTACCTACAGTCAATCGAGTCGCGAAAATTAATAGCGCTCCACTTAGATGGTTACTACTTCTTTCTGAACCGTGTGTAAATTATTACGAAGAAGGATTTTAATACGTAGAAAATACACAATATGTGCAATATGTGGAGGGATTCTGATTATATTTATAACTTATGGAAGATAGTAAAAATCGTTTTTTATAACAATAAAACTATATACTAAGTATGTATCTGGCTTCGTAATTCGTCGCTTATCCGCCTATATTCTATGATCGCCTGTTGGAAACCTTTCAAGTAAGTTAGTCACATCACATGTATCCAGCACGTGCGTGAACTTCGACGTTAGTTTCAATGCCATTTCTTTTTAGTTTAGGTACCTGAGATCGGGTTTTGGCTGTCCAATCTGGTTCTAGATTGTATCTGGATACGAACCGATTTGGATAAAGGATATCTACGAACTATACTCCAACACACCTGGTTAAAGTGGAGAGAGGTGACTTGGTGTGACCTGCGACATTAAAATGCCGATAAAAATGAAAGGCCTCGTGTACAAGACCATCATACGGCCGGTCCTCACTTATGACAGCGGAATATGGCCAGTGACCCAGCGACATGTCCAAGCCATCCATGTAGCAGAAATGAAGATGCTGAGGTGGATGTCAGGCGTCTCCAGGATTGATAGGGTTCGAAAAGAACACATCCGTGGTAGTCTCGGAGTGAGAGACGTCGCCGATAAGCTCCAAGAAAGTCGGCTGAGGTGGTTTGAGCATGTCAAAAGAAGGACGCCTGAATACGTAGGCAACAGAGCCCTTAGCTTTGCCTTACCAGGCCAGGCCCAAACAGGTGGGGCAAACCAAGGCAGAAATTGAAATTGGCCATAAATTGTTACACATTTAAAACCTATGTTTGTGATTTTATTCAATAGAGCGAGTCAAAATATCAGGATTCGAATCGATGAAGTTAATAGAGACAGTCCTCAAGTTTGCTAATTAAATTTTTGGCAACCGTATTGTGACATTTGTGACCTAAATAAACGCTACGATTTTTCAAAAACTCTGCGCTCTGAACCTACGGCACCTTAAAAAAAAATAACGGGCAGGCGGACAGACAGATATGAAGTTGAGACAAAGGCAGTTTACGTTACTTACCTAATAAATGTTAAATAAATTTTTTGTCGTATTATTTTTCAGCACAACATACATAGCATAGCATCTAGCTAAAAAATGCAAAGGCTAGCAAATAAATACATCACAGGAGTGACTTGCAATTTTACAGTCTACCGCAGGGGTCGGCAAAGTTTGAGAACAGGCAACCAACAGAAAAAATATTCAAGCTCCAATGTTATTTCCAGTGGTCTAAGAACTCAATTAATTGTTGTGTACCCCACAGAGCCGCGGTTTGCCGACCCCTGGTTTGAAAATATAATAGGTATATCGCAGAAATGATTTTCAACCTGTGGCAGTCGTGAAATGAGAGTAACACTGTCTGTCTGGATCGGGGTTTTCGGCCAAAAACTTCTGTAGTATGAAGTCCATGGCTTTTTGAGCATCTTGTTTGGGACCTGAGGATTTGTACATGTTTTGTTAGTGTAGTGTAGACCCGGTACGAATCTGGCCCCTGTTCCACCATTGTGACAATTGTCACTGTACATTGCTGGTCCAACAAGTAATATGTATTGAACTATTGACGCTACGTATTATCCTGACTTATCGACCCGGAAATGTAGGCGCATGGAAGCCAGTTTGAACGTACATTTTGATATCTAGATGATGTCATTTTCTTATCATTCGCGCGTGCATTTCGCTCGTACTTGTTCGTACATGTATTGGCGCGAGCAAGACGCATGCGGGCGCATAATGACAAATTAAAATTACATCCTCCTGGTCTCGGTCTTACTTAATTTTCTTTTAGTATATGATATCTATGTTTTTCGTTTTATAGGAATGCCCAGTTTGAGTATGAAACTTCATACCGTCATATTCAGGGAAGTAGTCACCGAGATGTGACGTCATGATTTTCTCCTCGAGCAAGTCCTTTTTGTTGAGGAAGAGGATGACCGACGAGTTCTGGAACCAGGGCTGAGTGATGATGGTCTTAAATAACGCCTTTGACTCATCCATCCGGTTCTGAAATACGAAAAAAATGGTGCGTAAAATTACCTTTAATGTTAGTATATGTACCTATGTACCTATGTATACCTACCTATGCCTCACGACAGTTGAAATTCGATCATATCTGTCAAGTACCAAAAAATTTAGAACATATATATTGTATATAGTTTTGTTTTTTACTTATCAATAAAACTTACCTCATTATTAGATTCGAATAAAATTTGATCATATTCACTAAGAACCCCTAAGAATATGATGGAGGTGACGTTTTCAAAACAGTGGATCCATTTTCTTCTCTCGGATCTCTGGCCCCCTACGTCTACCATCCTATAAAAAAAAACAACTTTCAATGGGTCTGGGGGGTTACCCTTGTTCATAACGATTCCAAATTTCAAATAGATAGCGTAAGAGTCGAGATATTTATCGATGTGGTAGACAGACCGACGGAGTCGCACCATAAGGGTTCCTTTTTACCTTTTTGGTACGTAACCAAAAAAGGCTAGAGTTTAGGGATTGCAGGAGCAATTAGCTTAGTTATGAGTGGTATTACCCGAGGGCCACGGAACGCATGCTTTGAGCATGCACGCTAGGAGACGGAGGCCTATACGTTTGTCTGAATGGGGGCAATACTAGCTTTCTGCAGAACGCTCCAACTTCCTAAATATGAGACATACCTAAATATGATGCCATCAAGATCAAATGGATACTCAAGGATACCAGTAGTGGGCTGACGGGCGCGAAGGATGTCCTGCTCCGTTGGCAGATAGTCCGCCGCTTCTATTCGAGCCAGATCGCTTAAATAACTGAAATGTACAACACATAACTAAACAGAGTATCTATAGGTATCTATAGAGTTGCAGGCAACAGGCGTCAGGCGTACAGACATTCACAAAATAGAAGCAAGACTGAAGACATTGACCTAAAACGTGTCTTGATTTTCGGAGTGGTCGATCCAGTAGGTATTTAATGAATATTGTGCTCAGCATATATGTCGCTCAATCCATTTCAGTATATGAGACGTGTAGATACAAATAACAATACTCTTAATTGTCCATCGGTGGACCTTATTACAAAAGGCGATGGTACAGTCAGAATCAAATGTACCTACTACGCTTAACTACGCGTCAAAAGTACAAACAATTATAAACAGTGGCAGATACTTTTGAACGTGAATTATCTATGTAGAAGTAAATATTTTTTTAGGAAAATATTTAGAGCGTGGCTGATATTTTTGGCGTGTTGTTCTCTCCGTTATTATTGATGATATTAAATTTGTCCACCTACTTACTATTTAGCTGAGTCAGTGAGCTGGTACTCCCGCCTGCGGTCGTAGCACTCCTGAATCCCGCTGTCGTTCCAGAGATCTTTGATCGCCTCCGGGTACGGACTCTCGAACGAGGTTACGCTCTCAAAGTCGATTTCTGATACCAATTCCGCCTTTTCCTGAAAATCATTTATAATGGTTAAACACAGTGCTGTCGCGTAAAAAGTACGTATCAAGTGAAGGTCAATGTTAAGGGACCTTAAGAGCTCTCGATTTGATTCCCAATTCCTCATGTATGTCCAGCGAATTTGAATTGTTTTGGAGAAATTTATTTAACAAAGCCCCTACTTTATACGTTGTGTAAACCTAGTGTTGTGTTAGTGTTGTGGTTCTATTTGTGATACTGAAGATAAGCTAGGACATTATGATGCAATGCACCTATATGTCATCATTTTTGTTCAATGAGCAGTTCTGCTTTTGGGACAATTGTCTAGTAAATATCTAATGTGATTCTAGTGCGTATTATGCTTCTGGTTACATATGGAAATGGATTACTAACGTAAGGATCGACCGAATCCATTTGTTTTGCTATAAGGTACATGCACGTTTGTCCATCCTTCTCTGCAGATAGTGCCGTGCAAAAAAAGTCTTGCAATAATTTTTATCTGCAATCATCGCTTACCGTCATAGATGGATTCCCGTATTGTATATTGAGCATATCCATGGCGCGTATCATACTCTGTATCGCCATGAAAATATTCTGGTAGATGTTCTTGACGAAACCTTTTTTGTCATCATCGCTGTAGCCCGCGCCATTGATAATTCTCATCTGCTTGATGAATGTTGACTTGCCCGATTCACCAGTACCTGGTTAACAAGTAGGTAAAGGATGACTCACGTTAGACCGGGCCGTGTCCGGACCGGAGCTTCCGGCGCTTACTTTTCTATGACATGGCAGGTAATCACGTGATGCTTTCCATAGAAAACGAAGCGCCGGAAGCTCCGGCCCGGACACGGCCCGGTCTAACATGAGTCATCCTTAAGTTGATAAACCAATATCCTATAAGTGCTGATGCGCCGTCGGAAAGTTTCTAAAATCGCGAAATTTGTACATGGACAATTTTAGGAAATTTCTCATATGGAGATTGAAATTTTGAAATAAAAGTTTCCTTTGTTTACTGTAAAATTTTTAAACTTTTTGGAAACTATCAGCCTCTTGCACATCTGTACCTACAAGTATCCTAGACAACTTAACGCGGAAGATCATTTATATAAGTCACATAAACCTCGATATTAAGAGACGACATACCAAACAATGAAATTGTCGCAATCCCAACCCGTACAACGCGACCAAAACGTCGTAAGCGCCGTAAAATTCATGGCGCTTACGCGTTTAGGTCGATCGCGAGATTCACGCTCCGCTTCTATGGTTTGATGCCAAAACGGCAGCAACTCATGGCGCAAAATACTGGTTCTATAATCATAATCATTTATTTAACTCCAGACAACAATGGTCCACAATAATACAAATTAAAAATTACAATTAAATTAAAATAGGTTATAAAATAAATTACAACAGGTTATAAATTAGATTAGAATTACATAAATAAGCGAGCATGTGCACTTTATAATGATAATAACATTGTAAAAAATGTAGACATATTTAATTGTACCATA
This sequence comes from Cydia strobilella, assembly GCF_947568885.1. Lineage (NCBI taxonomy): Eukaryota > Metazoa > Arthropoda > Insecta > Lepidoptera > Tortricidae > Cydia > Cydia strobilella. The sequence continues at coordinate 8,913,253 of NC_086048.1, forward strand.
GGCTCAATAAAATTTTTATTCAGGACTAGTATGTAAATCTAGCCGCGATCTGTCAATATCTAAAAGTGTTAATATACCTATTATGTCATGTTTGTCGATACCTATTCGCAAATTCTGTGTAACCTTTTACTAATCTGCTGAACTTAAGCCAAGATAGGTACTTTTTCGTGCTATATATAAAGATATGTTTAATAAAAATGGAAGCTATAGGTCTAGACTAAGAGAAGAAACTGTAACAATATTTTATGTATGACCGTTTGTTTCATATTTAAATAAAATAAATAAATAAATAAATTAAAAAATTACACTAAATTATAAACAATCATTTACTTGCTGGAGCCCGTACATGAACATGTGCCGGCTCTATACGTTATGGTCGGGGAGCCCAAGAGGAATTATTGGAGTCATTCGAGCGCGTCAGATTAAGATATATGGGGGATACCTTGCATCCTGTTGAGTACCTTTTGAGCACGTATGGTTTGACTTACAATAGATAGAGTTAGCCGTAAGAACAACTAGATACTATCAAAGATAGATATAACTCCGTAATAGATGGATACAGTCTAAGGAAAAAACGTGCCTCGAAAATCACGAAAATTTGATTTTCGATCAGATGGCGCCACTAGTTTTGGCCTACACTCGTATAGAGGGCGTTGACTGTTTCGTTTGTTATTTATAATTTTAACGCATACCAGTGAAAGAACATGGGTCAAAATCATATAAAAATAATTAATGCAAATAAAAAAATCATTTATCCATATTTAAATACATTTTATCGTATTTTTATAAATATTTATTTTTAGTTTTAAAGTGTGTCGACAGATGGCAGTGAATTTACTGGGGTTACAAAACTTACTATGACAGTACCGCTCTAGTATAAGTTACTCTATGATACTATTTAACAATCGCTGCGCCATCCGATAAGAACTATAATATTGTAAAATATAGTGATTTTAGTATTTTCATTAACAAATCAAGCATTTAGATATAGTATTGTAATTGTATGTCACTAACCTTAATTAATTTTAAGTTTTGTTGTACTTACTAACACTATATGGATCAAAATGATTCGAATTAAATAAATAATTGAAATTAATTGAATAGTGATTTTTTAGTATTTTCATCAACAAATCATCAAGCATTTAGATTTAAAAAAGTGACATTTGATGAAGTGGAACTGCTGATGATGATCAGAATGGAACTCTTCAACAACGCATAATTCACGTTTGGCGATGTGTCCTCTTCGTTATGTTTGTTAACCTTAAATTATCGGTATCGGTTATATTTCGGTAGCTTAAAAAAATAGAAATAGGTACTAAAATTAATACTTTGGCAACTAAAGGATGACTCACGTTAGACCGGGCCGTGCCCGGGCCGGAGCTTCCGGCGCTTACTTTTCTATGACATGACAGGTGACCACGTGATGCTTTCCATAGAAAACGAAGCGCCGGAAACTCCGGCCCGGACACGGCCCGGTCTAACGTGAGTCATTCTTAAAGCGGAGCTTCAAATTATTCCACCAATATCGGCACGGCAATCGGCACCATTTTTTTATTATTTCTAAAAAAAGATAATATTATTTTTTTAATGTCATAAATGTAAACAGCTAAATGTAAGTAGCACTTTTTGAGTAGGTAGGTTATTGTATTAAAAATCGATTTACCTACTTAATAAAATACCTATGCTCGAAATATCAAATTTTAAAGAACCAAACTTATGAATATTATGATCATTCAAACTATATAAAATCAAAAATCTAAAAAAATCAAAAAGCATTTATTTCGTTAAATAGTACATCATAACACTTATGGTTGGGACTTCCTAGTAAGTATATAACACCCAATAAACGAATTACCTACCTTCCTAAGATAAATTCTTAGGTCTTAGGTAATCTTAATAAAAATGTAAGTACTTAATCTTAATAAACTATGGTCTAATAGCCAATTTTACCACGTCTAGTTTAGATTTAACTTAAACTCGAATTAGTATTTATGACCAGAACCAAGTGCCAAAACCAAAATAAAGTATGCTGGTTTTCTCCACTATGACCTTATGGCAGTCCACACTGGCTGTTAATACAAAGGCGTTATAATTATATAGTATCGTGTGAAACAAACGATGTCTTATTACAAAAAATAAAACCAATATTCATTAAATTTAGCTGCTTCCCCAATTTAAATACTACCTGAAACGATGTGCTCAATATGATTACTTAGGCGTAAACAACTAGTATATGACAACAAATATTAAAAATCATACGCTTTGCAATAATAGATGCCAATTTATTATTTAGTCGCCAAACTATCATTTCAAGATCCCAATTTTTTTTTGTGACTTGAATTTGATGCCAGTTTTTTAAATAATATAATGCTTATATATGGAGCCAATATAAATTTTTAGGCTCTAAAATATTAATGCACGGCCAAATTATATTATTATATGCCCAATGAAAGTTCTTGTTTAATATTTTAGTTGCCAAGTTAATAATAAACCATTAAATACCAGCCAATAATTTATATGGCATTTCAAGCTGTTTTGAGAAGTTGGTTTTTTTCTATTAAATATTATTCTAACTACTGACTGCTTTTGTTTTAAATAATTATATGCTCCTTAAATTTACGAAAGGGCAATTCTCTTCTTCTCATTGAAATGCAGCTACCTAAAGTTGTTTTTTTTTTCTTCATGTAAACAATCGTCATACAAAAAGGTACTAAAAAAATATATGTGTATTCCAGGCAGTGTAATTCTATCCATCATGTTTCTTGTGAGTGTTATGCTATCCATCCACCACATAAGGAATGACTAAAACTATAGCTCACCGAGTAGCAGAAGCTTGAGTTCTCTCCTCGCAGCACTTTTGTCCTTCTTGATCGCCTTCTCTATTTCTTGATTGATTCTTTTCTGTTCTTTGGCTTCTTCTGACATACAGCAGTCCATATTATCTGAGGTTTGAGGATCGCAGTCCTTCCTCACGCGCGGGAACCAGTCCTTTCAGCAAGCCTTTCAACAAAGGCACACCACTCTCACAAACACGTTTTTCACATTGGCACCTCGCGTGTTAAACTGACAAGAACTTTCACAATAACACGTATCGACGACACAACGCGCGAATACCATCCGAACGCAACGCTTAAATAATAAAATCGACAATCCGGTCACATGGGTGTGGTAACTTGTTGGTCATATACTATATACACGCTGCTGTCAACTGCCGACATAAACACTGAAATCCGTTTATATACACGAACTTGGAACCTTGTGAAGCGACCGTGTAATCCTATTACTGGTAACTAGATTCAAGAAACCCATGGCTATTCCCCCACTGTGTATTAATAAGATTAAAACTGTGAGCAAATAGCGATTGATGTTACCTAGGTAATCTTCTGATACTGAACAAACTATGTACCTATAGATGACTAAGAAGTTTCCGAATACATAATAGACGACGTGAGTGCAGGCTATATCGGGACGCAGACGAAGGTGTAATGCGTGAAACATCTGCTGATCAGCTCGTCTGTTGAGTCGTCAGCCACGCAAGAAAGCGTGTCGCACTCGGCCCTTGACCAAGCCCGGGTTTTAGTCTTTGCAGTCGCTTTCGGCCCACCTGCTCGCTTTTTAAGACTGTTTGGTATTTACGTATAGGTCACGTAGGTAGGTCCTAATGTTCCATACAGCTCGGCTTCACATACAGCGCATAGCACGTTACGCGGTGTTTCTGGGGATACCTACTAACTACTCGATCGGGAGTATTTATGTTTTTGTACATTTTACGTAGGAAAGGCGATTATAAGTAATCTTGTTAAAATAATCCACTTGACGACTAGTTCCTATTTATATTTGTAAAGCGTGCCATGTCTCATGTTATAGAAGGGGTCATTTATTTCACTAAGAAGCCGTACGAAAACGACGTGCGGAATTGGTAACGCATTAGACCGGCAATCCAAGGTGATTCGAGTCCCACGCTGGCCAGTGTTGATCATCGTTGATTTTTTCATTGTGATTGACATGTATATACCTACAATTTGTAGATAAGAAGTCGTTGAATTGCTCAAAGGTTGACTGGAAGAGATCCAGATATAGATAGAGTTTGTAATCTGTCTTATGTACAATAAAGTGGTTACATGATACATATATACGTACGTACATACACTTGAAAATTAAGATAAAAGAAAGAAGCTAAGTACCTAATAATTAGCTACCGTGTTATAGATGCGCTGCGCAGCGTATCGTATATACAGTGGTACTTTAATATCTTACGTTACGTTATCAAGGTTCCAATGGGCACGCCTCATTTGTAGGCGTACAGTCAGCTGCAGAGAAAGGGTAGCCCCCCTGCATGGAAGTTTGTATGCAGAGGTGCTAAGCAAACAGTATTGCTGACTGTAAATAAATAGGTAGGACATTCCCGGTGAACCACCTTAAGGGCAAAAATCGTTTAAGGGTCTTGCAGAAGGTCAAGCGATATCATAAAAGTGATGACCAAATGGCATGGCACTTAAAAATGTGGGTGTGGAAAAAAAAGGTTAGCTCAGATAAAGTTTATTGCAGTCCATTGTCTCTCTGACGGTCGGCATTTGCAAACTAAGATAAGGAATACAAAATGCATCCTAAGTAATTGGTTATCTTTATGAGGAGGCGAAGCTTAACCTAAACAATAACAATTAATAACCTGTCCTTACTACCTCTTGTTAGTCTCATTACCTGTTTTTAACCTTTCCATTATTAAGATACTTATAAATAATCCTAAATGCATCGTAATTGGTTATCTGTATGGGAAGCGAAGTTCAGCTCGCTCGTAAGGATTGTGTAGTAACATTTTTCTGGAGTGGTTCACCGGCAATGTCCCCGATTGTACATTGGTGCTATCAAAGCAAAGGAGTGAGAAACATAACTACGAGTATTTGTTTTTGTCTTCATACAGGATACTAGACTGCAAGCGTAGTACGCGATACGGAGGAAGCCCCACTAGTAACCTGCCCCACAATCTCATGTGTCGGCCTAGACAGGCAATAACCTTGGCAGAGACCAGCTGTAACTGTAACTATGCCGTCAACAGTCGACACAGGTATATTTAGATGTAAATAGGAACGCGGAAGGAGCGGTTGTCGGTTACTGGAAGGGCTAGCAAAGTTATGTACTCGTAACTTTTTGCTAAGTGGACAGTTAAACACCGAGGTTTGCCCTTATATTTATGGAGCTTCGTTGTGCGCGCTATCGAAGAAAGACGGCGGGGTAAGACCCATCGCAATTGGCAGCACATTTCGCCGATTGGTGGCTAAGCTTGGGTGTCGAGCGGTGCGAGAGGAGATGGCGGCGTATTTGCGACCTTGCCAGTTAGGGTTTGGCACTAGATTGGGTTGCGAGGCGGTCATACATGCGACTCGAGCATTTACAGAGGATTCGAGGAATGAGGGTTGTGTTATAGTTAAACTCGATATCAGAAACGCATTCAACTCTGTCGAGCGTGACGTTTTGTTGTCGGAGGTCAGGGAGAGGGTACCTTCTCTCTATCCCTTCCTTTTTCAAGTTTATGCCTCCCCTTCAAATCTTTTTTACAATGGCTCCCTTGTCCTTTCCCAGGTAGGCGCGCAGCAGGGTGATCCTCTAGGCCCTTTGGTCTTCAGCCTTGCTATACAGAAATCAATTTCTGAGCTTACGTCCCCGTTGAACATTTGGTATCTGGATGATGGTACCCTCGGGGGTAAGCCGGAGGAGGTGCAGCGGGATCTGCTTACTCTTCTACCACGTTTTCAGGATCTAGGTCTGGAGGTTAACCCTGAAAAATGCGAGTTTTTCCCCTGCAGTGCAGAGTCCCGTGTTTCTTTCTCTACTTTTAGTAATTTGCTTCCGGGACTCAGAGAGGTGTCAGTTCAGTCATTCGCTCTTTTGGGTTCTCCAATTTGTTCGGAGGCGATTCCTGAGGCTTTTGAGGAGAGAAGGCAGCTTCTGCTGATGGCTGCGGAGAGATTGAGGGATCTTCCGGCGCACGTAGCTCTGGGGCCCTATTCGAGATGCACAACTGTCAGTTTCGGCTTCAACATCAGTTCAACAGTGGAATGAATCATTTGTTCATCAACTGTGGAAAGTATCATTTGGTTGTACACCAAAACTCATTCATTGAAAAAATTATGCAACAAAAATCAACTTTGTTTTCTTACTACTATACGGTTTAAAATGGCTCTGAACTCTGCGTGGTTCGATTTGGTTTCTTTGTCACCTAACTGTGGATTGCTAATGTCAAATTTACCTATTTGACAACACACGATTTCTTCCATTCAACTGAAGTTCAACACGAAACGTCACTTAATGCATGTCGAATACCGCTCCAGGTTCTTCTGCGGGTATGTTTTGCCGTTCCTAAAATCATTTACTTTCTACGCACCGTACCAGCTTGGTTGTACCCTGTTCATATCGACTCTTTCGACTGTGTGCTAAAGGAGTCGGTGGAGCGTTTGCTTAATGTCTGCCTCAATCCAGATCAGTGGGCTCTGGCGTCTTTGCCCATACGAAACGGTGGTTTGGGCATACGGCGTGCACGGGATGTCAGTTTGCCGGCCTTCTTGGCATCGTCAGAGGGAGTTGTGGGCCTGGTCACTAAAATTTTGTCTGTGAATGGTGACAGGCCGTCAATTCCTTTTGCGTCTGATGCTGTGGCGGCTTGGAGGGTTCTGAACCCGAATGCGCTTATGCCGGATAAACTCGACCGTCAAAGGTTATGGGATGACGTAGGTGTGAGGCGGGTTTTTGAGGGCTTGCTGGAAAGCGCTGTTGATGCGGACAAGGCGAGGCTTATGGCGGTGTCTAGGCCGGAGGCTGGGGCATGGTTGCATGCACTTCCCTCTCCACACATGGGTACCCTTCTCGACAACAACTCTATGCGGGTGGCTGTCGCTCTTCGCCTGGGCTGCGATGTTTGCAAACCTCACATATGCATCTGCGGCACTATGGTTGAAAGTAATGGTCATCATGCGTTGAGTTGTTGTCGTTGTGTGGGGGGGTTTCCACGCCACCATGCCCCAAACGACATTGTGAGGAGGGCACTTTTGTCCGCAAGTGTGCCGTGCATATTGGAATCTCCAGGCCTAAGCCGGTCCGATGGCAAAAGACCTGACGGGCTGACACTTATCCCATGGGAAAAGGGTAAGTGTCTACTTTGGGACGCGACATGTTGTGTCAGCACGTATGCTGCCTCGCACATTGGTCGGACGGTCCGGACGGCAGGAGCGGCGGCTGAGTGGGCGGCACTTAGGAAGCGCGACAAGTACTCGGCGCTGCTGACTAAATATATTTTTGTCCCTTTAGCAGTGGAGACGTCTGGGTGTTGGTGTGCCGAGGCCAAAATTTTCTTGGGCGAATTGGGGCAGCGTTTGAGGGAGAGAGGTCATGACCCTCGTTCCGGGTCATTCCTGATGCAGAGGCTGTCTGTCGCGGTCCAGCGTGGCAACGCGGCGAGCGTGATGGGCACCTTTGCGTCTGGACGGGCGCGGGACGAGTGGTTTGACTAGGTTCTAGGTGTGTCTTTTTTTAGTTTAGTTTTAATTTAGTTTAGTTTATAGTTAATTTTAGGGTAATTTATTATTATGTACAATGTCGATGTATTGTTGTGACTTGGTTTTAGTTTAGTTTACTTTTTAGTTTATTTTAATGTAAATTGATATAAATTGTACTGAAATAAACTCTTTTATTTAGAATCAAAAAAAAAAAAAAAAATAGGAACTAGTGTTTAATTGTTTGGGTACATTTCTATTGATAATTTCGGTAGTGTAAATTATTTTTAACCGACTTCAAAAAAAGGAGGTTATCAATTCGACCGTATTTTTATTTTTTTGTGTGTATGGTATGTTACCTCAGAACTCCGTCATTTATGAACCGATTTGGAAAATTTTTTTTTTGTTCGAATGTACTATAGATTCCCTAGTTATTCCCGTTTTTGTAAAAATCCAGTTTTGATGAAGGGATCCATTAGGAAACACGGGAACTCCTCAAAAATTATAGGCATACTATATCGGTTTCAGTATTTTCATCAACAAACCAAGCACTTTCATCCAAAACAGTACCATTTGATGAAGTGGAACTACTGATACCACCACCACTACCACTGATACTACCAGAACGGGACTTTAACAACGCATATTTTAATTTTGGCGATTTAAGTCCTCTTCGTTATATATTTGCTAAGCACAAGTAAGTTCTGAAGGAACATTTGTGTTAAGGTCTAGTTCTGATGATGGGTTCCATGACGTCCAACTCCCAAAATCTTGATGGCTCTAGATCCAGACATTGAAACTTGAAACTTACCCGAAGTGCAGAAATGTTTAGTGACATGACAGTTTGGCCAGACAGATGAAGAAAAACGTAAAATGGAAACTTAAAATTCTTTTTTAAATAAAACTCTTTGAAAAGAAGTAAAACCGACTTCAAAAGGGATAAAATAAAATATAATCTCTTTTTATATGCGCGTCACGCAAAATAGGCGCCAGTCGTCGAGTTGCGGAAAATCGCCCGAACTACAATACAATATGCGCCAGCAAACTGATACGTTTGAAGTCGGTGCCAAGCTATAATAGTTACAATACTGTTTCTGTTGTTCTTATCAACTATACCTGGGTTGGCATTCGGTTTGACGGCAACTTGACGCTTTTAAGATTTGGCTTGGCAGCGACTTCAAATCATATCAGTTTGCTAGCGCATATACAATGAGATAATATTTTATTTATCCCCTTGGCCGGTTTTATATATATAGGAGAGATAAAACAAAGTAATTTGGTACAAAATTTATTTAGAATACATTTAATGTATGTGCAGTCACGTAAAAAAAATCAATTTTGTCTATCCATTTCTCTAAATACTTACAACGAATTCGTATACTTTAATGCCACAATTTAAACATTTTAGTTACTTATTATTGTTATGACATTATCACAGTAGAAACCTACCTATACAAAGACATTAAGACTTATAAAATACCTAATAATAATATGTTTAATAGCTTATGCTAAATTTTAATATCAATCGCATACTAGGTTTGTATTTAATAAAACAGATTTTCAGTCATAATTACTTATACAGATTCAAAATAAATGGTACCTGTATACGATACGAGTACAAATACTTCTAGTCAACTGAGGCAATTCCGTTCATCGGACAGTAACTCTTACTTTTTTTAAATTTAAGAAGGAAGAATTATTCTTATGATACAACCTACCTATTTAGGTACGATAGTGACAACAAGATATCTAGGTAAGTATAGCGCAATATAAGGCTTTTTTCTCCTTATATAATCTCATACAAATATCTTAAATTATACACTGACAGGTTCTCTATTAGGCGGCACCCAGCCTCCAAAGGCCTTTTCCAACTCTTTAGCGACAGCTATCGTCAAATGATCGTTGCACTTATTAGCCACAAGTTGCAGACCCACTGGTAGGCCTTTCTCTGTGAGACCCATCGGGCAGGCAGTGACTGGGAGACCTAGTGCGTTGAAGATCGTCAGGTACCCGCAGTTTAGGAATTTGTAGTATACCCGGTAGTGGAGATGGGCTGGGTAGGGGTACGCTGGATATATTAATACGGCGTCGTCTCCTAACGCTTTCTGTAAAAAATGTGATAATGATTGTGTAAACTAATTTCCAAATGGAAAAGTCTTAAAACAATTACAAAACTTAGTGGCCAAATTACCGATAATATATGTGGTTACATTTGTATAATACATTCCATAAAATATGGGTCACCAAACTACCAACTCACGAGCCCAACCGACTTCCGTGAGACTCGAACATATTAAAATTATTTTAAACGGGTTACTCGCGTATATACGCACGTCGCGCACTCGATCAGTAGATGCGGTGCAGTCGGTGCTCCCACTCGAAGATCCTCGAAAACGGATCGAAATATGTCGATGGTTCATTCGACTTTATAATAAGTGAGTAACCTCGTAAAGATGAGCAATTTTAATAACAAAACTTCCGTGAGACACAGACATATTAAATATATTAATCGCGTAGCGTAGCGTTTTCGACTAAAACACGTGAGTGACCCGTTATTAATATATTTAATAAGTGAGTAACCCGTTTAAAATAATGTTTTATAGGTTTTATGCAAGTAAATGTATTTGATGAGACACAAGTCACTTACCTCGAAATCTTGCTTAATCTCTTCAAACATTCTCAACAATTTAGCATAATAGCTCTTTGGTAACGAATCGAAAAACTTCTGCAGCGGTCCGTAAGCTACACAAGTGAAGTTATGGTCTGACAGACCAACCATTTTCTTTAGAACTTCCGGCCAAACTGAAACCCATTGGTCTCGCTTTTCAGGATCAGTGTAGATGTTTCGAACGTCACGAATGTTCATTAGAACCCGAACACTGATCTCCCAGATGTGTTCGATGTTTTTGATCTTAAGCTGAAGGAAATATAAAAAAATATGTTTAAAGCGCAATCTCTTGGATGGAAAAAAATCTGACTGTACATAAGTTTGACTTAATACAGTGAGTGGAAGCGAGACTTCTTACGAGTATATACTTACTTAGGACTTAGACCCCTACAATATTCTGGTCTACAATTAATATTTAGTCTAAAATATTTACAGAGAAGTCTTTAATATTTACTTAAATAATAATAACTATTGTAGTATTATTTAATGCTTTGTACCTCTTTGACTTCAATATTGTATGTATTCTTAATGTGTGTTTTGGCTTTTTCCATGGCTTTCTTCACATCCGATCCGATTTTATCTGTGACGTTGCTGTTGTCGCCTTCCATATAATAAAACTTCAGCTTGGACACGTCCACCTGAAATGTACGGTTTATAATTACTATAATTAGTGCATAAATAAGTATCAACAGTCAACACCACGTCAACCAGAACCACAATATTATAGTATAGGTAACAAAGCCCTTAAAAACGTATATACCGATTTTTGAGATAGAAAAAGAAATTCGTAAGTAGGTACCTATGTATTTTTTTTTACTTTAAATAAAGATATTTATACCTACTATTATCATGATACTTACGGGTTTGTCTAAAGGCACATCAGGACCGCCAGGTTGTCTCAAAACTTTCAAAAGTAACGTAAGATCTTCCGCGTACCGGCATAGTGGTCCCAAAGCAAAATATTCTTTAAATTCTGAGTCCAGACAGTCTGGAACATGACCTGGCAACAATAAAATAAAAAGTTTACATTATCAAAATATGTAGTTTTAAATAATGCGTCAAATAACTAAACTATTGCGATACTAAACTTTTCTTAAACACAGTTTCACTTCTCGTCCCTAGATGGCGTTAAAGTAAATTTTGATTAGCTTTTAAAAGTGAGCGCTAGATGGCATGGTAATTTAGGCCTGATGCTTGTGAAAGTAGCACATTTTTTTGATGATAGGTATTGTCGGTTTGCAACATCTTTGAATATGATTGAATGACATGCAATTCTTCCTTGGTATTTAGCACGCTCGGAGCGGAGCTAGCTAAGTTAAGGTGTATATAATTATTAACTTTTTATGCAACAAACTTCATTTCACATTTTGATCCATCTACCTACAGGTCGTTTGGTGAACAGTGTACATCTATCATCCACTTAGGTACCTTCAATGGACAATAATTTAGGAGTGGGCTTGTGTCCGAAGATGCCACAGAACATGGGCGGTAGGCGAAGTGAACCCGCGATGTCGGAGCCGACACCCACGATGGACGCTGCCGAAGAAATCAACGCTGCCTGTAACCAAAGCCATATATCGATTTAAAAATAATATTAGGCTGACTCAGCGTCAATAGTAGCATATTGAAATTAGCATGAAATTTTTACGACCATTTAATTATAATAGTACAAGGATTCACCGTTGCTAGGTTCAATAGGGCCAAAGAGAATATGGGTTACTCTTTACTGTCATGGTAAATTTTGTAGCCACAGTAAATTTACTGCCATCTATCGACACGATTAAAACTAAAAATGAAAATGTATAAAAATACCAAAAATGTATATGTATTGATATGTATACATATGGATAAATGATTTTTTTATTTGTACCTATATTTTTTTTTTATATGACTGACCCATGTTCTTTTACTGATATGTGTTAATATTGTTACATAACAAACGAAACCGTCAACGCCATTAGCCGAGAATAGGCCAAAGGTGTAGGCGCCATCTGTCCGAGAATCATTTTTTCTTGATTTCCGTGGCACGTTTTTTCCTTAGACTATTCATGTTATACTGAGTTACAGTTACATAGGTCTTTGATAGGGTCATAGATTAGTATATGTTATTACTGATTTACCGAACTAACTATTTACTGAACTACCATTGGGAACCTTCTCAACATTATCATAGAGTAACTTATACTAGAGCGGTACTGTCATAGTAAATTTTGTAACCCCAGTAAATTCACTGCCATCTGTCGACACACTTTAAAACTAAAAATGAAGATTTATAAAAATACGATAGAATGTATTTAAATATAGATAAATGATTTTTTTTATTTGCATTAATTATTTTTATGATTTTGACCCATGTTCTTTCACTGATATGCGTTAAAATTGGTAAATAACAAACGAAACCGTCAACTCCATCTATACGACTGTAGGCCAAAACTAGTAGCGCCCTCTGAACGAGAATCAAATTTTCTTGATTTTCGAGGCACGTTTTTTCCTTAGACTGTATCCATCTATTACGGAGTTATATCTATCTTTGACATTATGAACACATTTACCACACATGTATTTATTAAGTTAATGCAATGGTAAATAGGTATCAATGCTGTTGTAAAGAAAAAGATGGACTTCTGTCAAGTAACTACTTCAATATAGGGCTCTTTCTCAGTTCAGCTGCTACATATTCGAGTTTGCTGACAGTTCGCAAATGTATCTGATGTATACGCTTCTAAGCCCATGCCATCATTGCAATTGCAGCGGGCGACCTGCTAACCAGCTTGCTTGCTTCAGCTAACCTCTCCACTTGACGAGCCCCCAGCTGCTCTCTTTTGCTTCTTATTTTTGGGTTCATCGTTACCCCGCTGATGATTTTGTACGTCCTTCAATGACGGCGATAGGGATGGCACCCATGACCACTTTGAAAAGAGTGCAAGTAAAGGAGAAAGTATCTAACCTCTCCACCCGACGAGCCTCCAGTGGTCCTCTTCTGATCATAAGGGTTCATGGTAAGCCCGGTGACGTTATTGTATGTCTCCCAGTTCATGCAGAGCTGTGGTGTGTTGGTGACGGCGATGGGGATGGCACCCGCGGCGCGCGCCAGGCTAACGATGGCCGCGTCTTTGGTGGCCGGCACTCGGCTCGGACGGACGGTGCCGCCGTCGTTGCTCATTCCTGGAAATATGGCAGATTGTATTTAGTAAAAAGGCCAAACTTAAGCACGATAAAATTACTGTTAGGAGAAGAGTCACTCGGACATTATACGCATAAGAAATTATAAGAACTACTTATAAGAATTGGACGTAGACGTTACCGGGAACCGAGGCGTAAATTTGGCAGCTTCCTCGCTTAACGTTAACGCGCTGTATTGCGATATGAAGGGGATATACTGCAAGGTATAAGGGGAATACTACAAGCATCTACGGCGGCGGTACCTAATATGCAGAACGTATTTTATTTACTTTAACCAGACAAAGTACAGTTATCCCTATGAATGTAGTTATTTAAATTTTCATTAAAAAATGTATTAAAATTACATTTAAATTATTATTTTATTAAGGTTCGATTGTAATATTTAGGTAACTCAGTTTTGAACATAAGCATGTCCGAGTCTGACGGTAGTTTACTAGTTAAGTTTTTAGACGTTATCAGATCATCTGGTCGATATTCTGGGCCTCCCGCAGCGTCTACTCGTAGCGTCGAGTAACGACATTTTTGTAAGTAGTTAAAAGTTACCTTCAACAGCAATGCTCTCCTTGACAGTCATAGGCACACCCAGCAGGGGGTACTCCTTGCCCAGCTCCTCCGGCGTCCTATCAGTAGACGCGATCATCTTGTCGATGCTCCTTGCTTCTCTAAGTGCCTGCTCGTATCGCGGCTCCACTATGGCGTTAAGATACGGATTCGCCTCTTTACATCTCTCTATGTAAGCCGCTACCACTTCTTCTGAGGTGATCTGAAATGTTTTACAGTATTTTTAAGAATCATTGTGTACAAAAAATACAAAAGGTAATCACGGTCCATATCCCGGTCAATATAAGTCTAATCATTGTGTAATCTCTGAAACTAGGAAAAATATAAAATAGCTCTAGTGTACCAAAACATGTACCGTCACCGTCAGCGACAGAAGTAGCTAGGTGGGTCAGCGGTGCCGGTGGCAGCATGGTTCCATTTTTATCGCCTGTCACTATGCCTGTCACTTTCGCACTCACACACTTGTTAGAACGTGACAGGCATGGTGACAGGTGATAAAAATGCGATCGTGCTACGGCCGCTGGTGTTTAAAATACACCTGCTCTTATTCTCTTAACAATTAAGTTATGATCAGATCATCTTGAACACCTAGCCCGGTTAGCTGCTCTTTCTGCTGACTGTTTTTGATAAACATATTTTTGTTTCATTTTCTCATTGACATTTGTATAAACCTTGACAGGTATTTTCATATTGAATCTGACACGACAGTAGTTAAATAAGTACGAGTACCTCTACACATGATAATTCTCGTAACCACCGTCGTTTAAATAAGTAGTATTAAGTAGGTAAATAACGAATGAAGAGTACCTAATGAAGAATCATCCGCTTATGCAAATGATAAAAAACATAATTTGGGATTAAATTTCATTATTTCACCTATTTTCCGACGTTTCAGCCAGGTTGCACTAGCTGTGGTGACGGAAGACTGACGTCCCATCAAAATCTCAACTGAGATATTGGTAAACAACACTAAACTTGGAACCGGAAGGAATAGTCTGGAATAACATGTGTCAATCCCAACCTGTCTGTTCCTGATCATGTTGATGAGCGTGGCGGGGGGCTTGAAGAGTCCTGGGTTGGCGGGCGGCGGGTACTTGCGCGTGCGCCGCACGGTGAGCAGGTACGTGAACGGCCGCACTCCGATGGTTATCAGGGACACTAGGAACCGGAGCAGCCATCGCATGAAGCAGTATAGCATGATGGTCTGGAATATCATGTGTCAATCCCAACCTGTCTGTTCCTGATCATGTTGGTGAGCGTGGTGGCGGACTTGTAGAGCGTAGGATTGGCGGGCGGCGGGCACTTGCGCGTGCGCCGCACGGTGAGCAGGTACGTGAGCGGCCGCACCCCGATGGCTATCAGGGACACTAGGAACCGGAGTAGCCATCGCATGAAGCCGTTTAGCATGATGGTCTGGAAAATATTACATGACAGTAATTAATACATACTTTATTGTACGAAAAAGGGTTTTGGTAATACCAAATAAAAGGGTTCAGGCTGAGAGATACCGAATACGCTTCACTCTACTCTTTCAAGCGACGCACTGATAATATTAAAACATATTTAAAACCGGGTCTATCGTGAATTTGCTTTGTTACCTTTATTTCCGGTTTACCCGGTGTTAAATATGTTTTAACACGTGTTTAAAACGCGGAAGTTTTAAATGTTATAATAATTCTGCTAGAACCCATTTGCTGGCTGAATATTCATTTTAAACGGAAGACCTTGGAAATGTTATGGTTTTTAATTAATAATCGGTGTTAAATATCTTAAGACTAATACGTTACTACACGCTTGGGACAAATCATTGATTTGAAATCAATACCTATCTGTACCTCCACCTATTTATTGTGGGCAAAGAACCAGGATCCTAAAACATTTTCCTTTAGTTATTTCAGGATCTTAACTTATAGGTACTTATTTTAAATTTGTCCTAATTATTTAATTTGGTTTGGAATAAATTTTTGCCGTGACTACGTATATTTCCAGCAAGGCATTTCGTGGGGGGTTTCGTTTAAAGTTTAAGGTCGCTGTGAGCTAGTAAATCTTTTCATTTCCTTGCATTAAATGTCCTGATTCTTTAAATATGATATAGGTTCTGTTCTTATTTTTATCTTTATCTTTATCTTCATCAACACTCATTGTCATTAGTACTTAATCTGTTTGACTATTTAAAAATTAAGGGCAGCCTTAATTAGTCTCTGTTAAACAAATATTAAAGCTATTGTTTCTTTTCTGTGAGCGGTCGGCCATTGTGTGCCATTGTGTCTGACAATGGCACGCGCGGTAGCACACGCTCGGACTCAATGGCACAAAATGGCCGACCGGTCACACAAAAGAAACAATGGCTTTTGTTTAATTAGCAGATTAGGCAGGTTAGGGTCTTAGACGTAAAAATCATTTGAGAAGATTAAAACTATACGAATGGATTCCCTTGAATTATAAAATCAACTATTCGATACGTTTACTGCTATTCGTTTTTACCTAAATACAGCGGATATTGCGTTTTCGCAATATTCATTGCTATTCTTGTTATTGTGAAGGTCTGTTGAGACACTTGAGACTGTTGCTCAAATGTATGCACTTAATAGGCAGGTATTTTTTTAAATGGTTGTACAGTGAAAAAAATGCCTCTCTCGTTATAGTAATAATCCATGATTAATCAAAGATAAACAAAGATTCACCACAATTATGAATAAGGAGTGAAAATTCCCTTTAAAAAAGCTTGAAACCCCCAAAACTTCTATGCATTTGACATTTTGAAAGACCTCCATCTACACTAGCGCCCCTAGCGGCGAAATTAAACGCGGTAGCCCTCATTGAGATAAAAGGTAAAAACCCGCTCGACGGCCCACGATAAATCAGTTTCCTATTTTTTTAATACTCCTATGTTCTGAGCTTTCAGCAATCAGAATGACGAGTAACTTTCTGTGAGAAAACAAGTTTTTTGCTCCAGTAATCTAAATAAACCAACCTTTGTAGCTACTACCGTCACTGCTCCTCCTATTGCACTCGACACATAATACTGTCCCTTAGTAATAACCTTTGCAAAATACGGGGGATACACCAAATTGTAGCTGTTCAGGAACACTTCCACGAGCACAAACCCTTGGTACACACTCGCACTCAGCACTAGCAGGAACACACGTGTACACACGTTTATACTGCCGTTCAAGACCGTGGTACATATAAATACGAAAGAATTCATCTCGGACGTGTGATATAGTAAAGAGTATATTGTATATTATCGAGACGCGCTGTCGCAACGGCCGGCTCCGTACGAAAAGGTCGGTGGTACAACGGTTGTTATCTCTGTGTTTGTAAACTATTGCTTCATTAGGGCTATCATGCTGGTTTGATAGCGTCCGGGTTTTGTTTCGAATGTTAATTATAATTTATATTACTTATTGTAGTAAAGGCAAAATGGTTTATTTGTAAAATACCTATAGATAAAAAAGAAATGATTTTGTTTAGATCACGAGGTGCACCCAAACTAGATGGGTATTAAATTAATCATTTTTTTTAATAACGTCAACAGCTTGTTCATTAATTAATGCATCTGTACCTACTAATCTGTAGTAAATATTTCTCGATAAGAACCTAGTAATTTAGAATTATTAATAGTAGGCATATTTTATCAACTAGAATATTGTCACCTCGTTAACTGAATTGTTGAAAGACCCTGTTGTCCCACGTAATTATTAAAGTCGCTCGTAACTTTAATTTCAAAAAAATAATTTTTATAAAAAAACAAAAACCCGACTGCACACTAAAAAGAGGAAAACAAGCCCCACAAGAAATATTGTTTAATCAAATGCTAAAACCAAGCTATGGAATACCGTTTTAACAATATAAAACATGCACTATGAAATGTGTATGTAATCGATAGTTAAATAAATAAAAACTTATTCTAAATACTAACTAAATAATTATAAGTTATAAATGTTGACGGTAAGTATCGCAAGCGGGGACTAACACAGGGTTACTTATAGTCATTTTGGTTGTTAAGTTCACTATTTAGCAAAATGTTACTTAGGTAGGTATTTTCGTTGGTGGCGGTCAAGTTGGTTGGTGGTTGGTTGGTGGGTTGGTTGGTCTTGTTATCTATAACTTCGTTTTTTTTAACATTAGAAAAAGGGTAAACAATATTGACGTGTCTTTCTATTAAAAACACTTTAAAAAATTTATCACAGCAAATTACATAGCATATATAAAAGACAAGTGGAAATTGTATACCCCTTTTCAAATGCCAAAAAAATTAAGTATAACGTTATTTATTTTTAAATATATCTGTCCGCCCCCTAGTACTTACTCAATTTTAAGCTTGAGTTCTGCCATTTCACATTTAGCTTCAAAAATGTAGTGTTAAAATGTTGTTAAAATTTATAGCGCGTTGTCACATTTTGCTTTTAATCGTGCCTTAGACTACTCCCTCTACCTACTAACAGGTTTAACAATAGTGGCATGCTGGCAAAAGTTGTATTAATATTTAAAGTAAATAAATAAATTTAAAAAAAAGTACTGTCATCTATCGACAACAAGGGACTCTTTAATAATACCTTATTTGCAAGCACTAATCACTCTATGAATAAACCCTAAATCTTTCTTCATAAACAAAAAAACTGTATGAAACACGCTCGAGCAAATAGTCTAACCCGTTCGTATTAAAATACCGCAAATCGATGTTTTTTTGCAAATTTTTTGACCCGCAATTCCTAAAAAAATTTCGCTGGGGGGGGGGGGGGGGAGTGGTAAAACATTTTCTTTTTTGTATGAAAAAAAAAATCCAAAACCTATCGTATCTGGTATCACACGAAAGGGCTTTTTAAGGTGATTCTAAAAATATATCACATCATTACATTCCGGGCATTTTTTTTAAATAAAACAAAAAGAATTTTCGAAACATACCAAGTTTGGGCTCCTCCAGACACGATATGGCTAATTTTTTTTGTACAATATACCACAAATGATACGTGATATCCTCATGTCTAACTCCAAGAAAGTAATTTTGGAAATAATATCATTAACAATTTTTTTTTTTTTTTTTTTCAATTTTACAAAGTGACACAGTTCTACTTCAATACCTATTTCACGAGACTTATGGAACTATACTGCAGATACGGTACATATTAATCATAAAATGATACGTAATATCCATATATCGAACGGAAAATACCTCTTTAACCCTTTAACTGCGCCTTTCATCAGTTGGTATAGTTTGTTTAGTTTTTGACATAAAATATCAAGATTGTATAAAATAAAAGTTTAATAACATAAGTTTCTAATTCCATTCCTTACTTGTTGCTTTTCTTATTTTTTCGCGACTGTATTAAAAAACGTCGTTCGATACACATGCGGATATGTCATTGTCAAGTAATGACATACTTTCCGCACTAGCATCGAAATGTACTATTGGATAGGTTCGCACACTTCGCACCTTTTTTGTCTGGAGCCCTCAAAAAGTAGGGCGAGTCCAGGAGACTTGCTCAGGTGGGAGATTTGAACCCAGGTTGATTCATTTTATGACAATCAAATGACATACTTTTTGTTATAAAATGGGTCAAGTTTAATGGCTTATTATAGAGTGGATCACCATTAATCAAACAATCAAATATGAATTAATACTTCACACTTTTTTATTCAAATATTGGCACAAACATAACCCAAGCGGTCAACAGTGTAGTAACCATTAGTTGCTCAAATCCATGTCAGTTGGCTGTTGGCCGGCCGAGCCTCGCTTGCATCACTCGATTCGCCACTTGACTAAATCCGGTGGTTCTCAAATGGTGTTTTATGGATTAGAGGCAGCTGCCTGACTGGCAGCCTGATCAGCAAGTAGCGAGTTTTTTTCCATTATAACGGCAATTCATTTTGTGTGTTGGTGGGTTTGCTTGGTGCGATTAAGTCACATTCGGTTGCCATTAACAGATAGAGATGCTACACGGCCTACACGAAATGTTTGGGCAAATTCTAGTACTTGAGACTACGATGTAAATTTAATATTTGTATTCCTTTTATTTATCTACAAGTACGTTTCTTGTGCGAAAAAATAGGCGATCTCTATGTAGTTGTTTTCTCGTCGCTGGCCGGACAACTGCCAGAAGTGGTCCGTGAGTATCTACAGTATCTAGTGATTCATAAGACCACGCCACCATATATGCTATATTATAGCTACGGTCACCAATCTTGACTAAATAAATATTCAGAACCTCCATCAGGTCATCAATTTTACGGTCGCTGTTAAAAAATATGGAGAAGGTTGAGAACCATTGACTTAACCGATTATCAATTGCATTAATGCCTTTTACGCCAAAATCATTAATTCAGACTTTTTACGGTGTGCTGGTTTTACGCCAACTGTAGTTTAAAGTTCACTAAATAAAATTAAGTAAATTAATTTAGAAAGTTATTCTTCTTCTTCGCCTCATGAGAGCCTGGGGTCCGCTTGACAACTAATCCCAAGAGTTGGCGTAGGCACAAATTTTTACGAAAGCGACTGCCATCTGACCTTCCAACCCAGAGGGTAAACTAGGCCTCATTTTGATTAGTCCGGTTTCCTCACGATGTTTTCCTTTACCGAAAAGCGAATGGTAAATATCAAATGATATTTTATTAATTTAGGAAGTTATTAAAATTAGTAAATGTGCAGTGTGAGTATTTTAATTAATTCTGGTTCTGTTAAAATCCAAAAAGTAGTGCGACTACTTGTAAAAAAATACAAATTAAAATATTTTCATAAGAAAGTAATTTAATTTTCCCCTCACTAGCTCGGAAAGCCGTCTTTTATCCTTTAAAACAAGCGGGGAAAAACGCATTTTATCCACTAATGGGGAAAGTAATTTGACCTTGAATGGAGCATGTTTAAGTAGCTTGACAGATAACAATAATGGTTCGTTCGATATTAATTATCATTAAATAAATGGTTTGATAATCTAATAAAAAATACCAAATTTAGCTTTATTTAATAATTTTAAGTCATAAACCTTAAAATTCCATATTAACGTTAGATCTTTTATAATGATGTTAACGCACAAGTTGAGTCGATGCAATTTCAAAACGCATCGTTGACATTTCATACGTCAGAACAGAAATGTCAACATTGTCAACAAAATTTTTACTTAAAAACACTTCTCACCGACTCACGTAAAAATCAGAATTTCCAGTGTTTTCTGTTATAATATCGTACAAAAATAAGTGATTCCAGTGATGAAGATGATCTAACGCCTGTGGATGTTGCACTTTCCTCGCTATAGTGAGGGGAAAAGTTTTGTGTTACACACGGGTGCAAATGTATTTTACTTCTCGTGTGTTGAAACACTCGCTACGCTCAGGATTCTATTTTAGAACCACTCGCTTCGCTCGTGGTCCAACTATAGAATCCTTTCGCTTGCTCATGTTTCAATTCCACACTCGCGGGTAAAATACAACTTTGCACCCTTGTATAACAAATAACTATTGTTCTTATAATCTATAATATATAACCTACATTTCCTATTTCAAGATATGGAAAATAGCACCACCATCCCATAATTCATATTAAATAAGTACCTACTTAATGAATACTTCGTGTCATTTTAAGCAATTACGCAAACTCGATCATTACTTACTTACAAGTACCTTGCATCGTACTTTTGTACTTTTGCACGCAACTTAACGGATCTGCCAACCTTGGGGCCGTCGTTGGGCGTGCGCGTGCAACACCAAGCATTAAACCACTAATTATGTTTTCATAGATGTAAAAACAGTAGTTTGGATACCGTTTGAATGTCTTGTGTGTGCAATCTTAGGATGTGCTTGGGATGTTGCCGTGGCACGATTTTGGATGTTAAGTTGTACAGTAAAGCTAATTAACTTTAGCTACTTTAGGTAGTTACAGAAGGTATATTTATATGTATGTATTGCCTCCTGTTCCAGAATTGGTTTTGTTTTTGAATTTGGAATGTTTTATTACCTAATAAAAAGTTCAGAATAGATTGTGGAATACATATAAATATGTACCAAAAATTATACGCTGTTTCAGGAGGATAGCTTAGGGCCTTAGGGGTAAAGAATGCCGCTACAAGCTTTTGGAGATAGATAGGACGGTAGGGTACCTATTATATTTACCTACATACTCATACTTCTCTGACTTCACTTGTCAAGCAAAATAAATAAGTATAGTAGTAGTATAATTTTTGATGCAAAGACAGTACTTTATTCTAAAACATCAAAAACCGTGACAGTCAGATTTTGATACTTTCCGAACTGAAATTACTAGTGAACTAAATTAATAAATAGCAAAAAACAAGTAAGTACATAAAGAATATGACAAATAAATACATAAAGAAACACAATTTTCGAGGAAAGAAGCCAAGTAATCCCTTCGATTTTAAGAGTAAACGAATTTAAAAATAATATTTAGGCTATCGCAAATGAACTGTGATTATTTGTATTACTTATTTCAACTTTCTATGACTTTGTGCGTTTCAAATAGCAAGATTTGAAAGTTCGCGGTTGACATCGCTCTTTTCCCGAATTGAGCAGAGGTAGGTATATCACTACAGACACTACACTACAAACATGCAATCAAAAATACAATTAATTATTTCGGAAGTTTACATAAATATATGCGGCAACATACTTACCTTACTCATGGTCGAGCGTTTAAGCAGCGATTGCTTGCAAAATGTATTGCTAAAAGTAAGCTAAAATAAGTATTAAACTTCTAAAGCCGTACTTACTTGACAACTGCTACCTTGACAGTGACGACGGAAAACCCTGTGTTAGTTATTGTTGTGCCTGCTACATTTCATGCACGCTCTCATCCGGAGTCAATTTCTATAGCAAAGTACGAATATTAAAGCGTATGCGTATCTACCTAGGTAAATTTTATAATATAATATTTGCATAGCACTACAAATATAAAGTTATATTAATTATGTAAGCTGTGCTCAAACATTAGCACCTTAGCGGTTTGACTAGTTTCGTTTGTGTAAATAAGCAAATGTCATATTTATTTAACTTTGCGCATAGCTAACTTAATACCTAGGTATATTAATTTTATATTTCTAAGGTTAAGTAGTTATTTTATGCAGATACAGTCACTGGTACGATTGCATATGTTTTCGTCTAGTTAGAACATTTTCTGAGGCCATTTGTTTATTTTTATATGATTTGACCTATGTCCTTTCACTGATATGCGTTATAGTACATTATGATACAAGTGTGCTAAGTTGGTCATTACACACGAGGCGATATTGTGGGCGCGAGCTGTAAGCGAGCGCGCAATAAGATAGCCGATGTGTGTAATGACCAATGCACACGCGTTTCATACGACGTTTTTCAACACACTTGCGAGAAAAAAAGAAATTTTCATATTAATCAAATTTTAATAGTTAAAACAGTTAGTATTGTGTGTTTCATCTGTCATACTCGTACTGCCGGCCGGCTCTCGCTCGCCCCGGCCGCGGGCGGCGCGGCGGGCGGGCCGGCCGGGCCGCGCACCGCGCAGGCGGTCGGGCGCGCCCGTGTTTGCCAGTCCGACCAATTAAAGAAGGCTCCCTTTCCATGCATATTATTAGCAATCAGTTAGCTTCTTAACTCAGTCGGATAATATAATAAAAAAGCACGAGTGGAATAATACACTGAAAGAGCACGCGTGTTTAATATCTAGGATTATGAGCCAAAAATCGGTGGAATAAAAACGTCGTTTTGAGCAAGTGTGTTGAAAAAATTGTTAAATAAAACACGAAACCGTCAACGCCCTCTATACGAGAGTAGGCCAAAGGTAGTGGCACCATCTGATCGAGAATCAAATTTTCGTGATTTTCGAGGCACGTTTTTTCCTTAGACTGTATCTATCTATTACGGAGTTATATCTATCTTTGGTATGGGTTCACGTTTCGCGATGAGCTCGTTAAGCGATGTGAAATAGCAACTGGGCCTTACAGTTAGATCTAGAGCCGCGTGAGGCGCAGCTTAGGTTTAGATTTTACAGTTTAGCAATTAAATTGACTGACGGCATTGGTACATTTCTAGTCGAGAAATTATCTATAAATGAACTTTGATGGTTTAGGAATAAATAGTAGTTAGGATTCTTGTTATTAGGGAGCTCTCGGGACTGAAAGTGTACGTATGGCGAGAACCGGGAATTCTCGGTTCCGGGACTGAGTTTGTATAGAAAACTTAGTACCGGAAGCACACCCTATGTGGTATTGACAATAGTAAAGACGTGGTAAAGACTGTAGAATTAGGATTGTAGGTATTTTATCACTAGGTTAGTCATTATTTATCTGTTATAGGTAATTAGATCAATAATGACTTGAAGTATTTAAATAATTAAATTACGGTTTAATTAATATTAAAGTAATGTAAAATTAACAATTAGACAATTAATAACAACGTTACCTGCATGAATCATTTAATAAAACCGAAATAAATATGCACAAGAAATAGATCAGTAAATAAGCTTACGTTTCATGATTGACACATAAGCACATGGGTTATGTTTAATGTGCAATAAAAAAATCGAAAAAAACTTTAAAACAGAAAAACTGAAATAATATTTATCTTGAGAAAAGGCAACTTACTTTTAGGTAGGTACTTAAATCAAAATTAGGTTTAACACGCTTTCGTGTAAGGATGCCGCATAATATATAAAGATGCCGATGCCGTATAAAGAACATGATTATATGTGAAACATGTATCAGATAATATATATGCTACCAGTACTTACACTGGGTTCATGACCCTGGCAGGATGTAGTAAATTAGTTTTAATAATAGTAAGTATCTACTAAAGTTTTAACATAATAAACACCTACTCAATATAGCTTGCAGCAATTCGGTAAAACCAAAAATAACTTTGCAAAGAAATATGACAAGCCGTCAAACTAATCAGGCAACGCAGAAAGTTTGGCGGGAAACGATCGCAATACAAAAGAAAGCGAAATGACCGTAACGTCCGCGGGTTTTGGCGAACGGAACTTTCTACTTACTTGTTATAAAACAACAACTGAATACGCAACCGTATTACATATAACTATCAAATCGCGAGGCGTAACATACTTTGATTAAATCATTATCATTAATAACATAAAATATTATCGTTTAATGAATATACAGGATGAAATTTTCACCACCGTTCATACTCTACGTAGTGACTTTATAGGTCATACTGAACAACTTTTATTATTTAATATATATATATCTAACAAAAATTGATGTTTCATACATTCCGGCTGATGTGATGCCGCTGATTTCTGGGACAGCCAAAAAATTTTTCGTGATTTCGGCATTGTACCCATAATTATAGTTGCTCGGTATGACCTATAAAGTCACTAATATAGTAAAATTGAAAATATAATACTTACATTTTTTTAAAGGATCTTTAAAAACAAAAACACTGACACGAAAAGAAAACACTTTTTTAAAGTAATGTGCGACACGTCCACACCGCACTGGCACCGCAACTTAACTCGGACACGCAACTCGAAGTGGCTCAAGAATTCGTCAAGCGTGAACCGGATATGTGGCCACTTCACTTAACTCACTTATTGCATACAATAGTGGAACTAATTCTAGAAAAATTAAGACCATTTGAGACTTGGTTATTGGCATAGGGAACGCCGTATGCAGCAGAGAAAGTTGGTGTTATTAGTACCGTTAGTCCGGTAGCCGATAGATATTCTATTGTCAATATGCTTGGACAGCTATGGTAGAGTCGTTAACTACGCAATAAATAATATATTTCATCTACAAATCACCCCGACCATTTTTAAATTGCAACCTTTTAAAGTTTTCTGGCACCTAACGGCCGCATTTGATATATTATTAATCATTATCTGTCCAAAAATCGGTCGCGCATGTATAGAAGAGGTGTCATTGAAAGCTTTAGGTAGGTACAGTCACCTGCAATAATATGTTACTCTTTGAAGGCCGCAAAAATATGTGACACACTCTTATGGCTTTACAAATAAGATCGTCAGATATTTTTCCGGCCTTCGTTGTGTAACATATTATTGCAGGTGACTGTACTTAAATCCATAGGTTACCAAAAGTAAAAGTTTATTTTTTTTTATACACTTAAGGCGGTAAACAAGGGCACGGCACGACCCACCTGAATGCCTGGTATTAAGCGGATAGTGAAGCCTAAGCGTCTAGTCGTGTCATTGTCAAAATGCGACTTTAGTGATCTCTTGTTCAAAGATGGACCACCTTGACTGTCTAACTTCCATGTTGTACCTACACCCTTCCCTGAACAGTAGTCTCAGAAGTTATGATCCACTTGTTGAGATTAAGATTGGCTCATAGCCATAAAACCCTACGATTATATGATACTAGTTTTTCCCGCGACTTCGTCTGCGTAGAGTTAGTAATTTGCGTAGCTTATTTTTTACCAAATCTGCTTTCTATCGATTCCCCGTACAAACTTCGACCCCCCTTTTCACCCCCTTAAAGGATGATTTCTAGGATAATAACTACCCTATGTCCTTCCCCGGGACTCAAATTATCTTTATACCAAACTTCAACTAAATCGGTTCAGCGCGTTAAGCGTGAAGAGGTAACATACAGTCAGACAGGCACTCGCATTTATAATATTACTAGCTTTTGCCCGCGACTTCGTCTGCGTGGACTTAGTAACCCCAGCTAGAGTAAGAATAGCGCCTGGAGAAAATCTTATAGCAATTATTCAATTTGAGCATATTATGCACACAAATTAGCAGACACTTCATTAATTATCTCAATTCCACCCCGCTTTTTACTTTCTTAAGGGATGATTTTCGGGATAAAAACTATCCTATGTCCTTCTCAGGGACTTAACCTATCTCTATGCCAAATTTCATCTAAATCGATTCAGCGGTTTAAGCGTGAAGAGGGAACACACACAGACAGACAGACAGACAGACAGACTTTCGCATTTATAATATTAGTATGGATAGTATAGTATGGATATCGTCAGTAAAGCGACGGCAACCAATGCTAGGTGCTTTATGTCTCTATAATAAATAGATAGGTAGGTAGACAGTTCTTTAATAGTAAGTACCTATATAGGACAAATAGGTAGTACAAAGTAGGACACAGGAGGATAGGGCTTATTCGAGAAACAACCAATACAATGTTGTTGTATGCTAATAGTTAGGTTGACTGGTGGTGAAGGGGGAACTAAAAACCGGCCAAGTGCAAGTCGGACTCACGCACGAAGGGTTCCGTACCATTACGCAAAAAACAGCAAAAAATCACGTTTGTTGTATGGGAATCCTTCTTAAATATTTATTTTATTGTGGTTTTAGTATTTGTTGTTATAGCGGCAACAGAAATACATCATCTGTGAAAATTTCAACTGTTTAGCTATCACGGTTCATGAGATACAGCCTGGTGACAGACGGACAGACAGACAGCGGAGTCTTAGTAATAGCAAGTAATAGGGTCCCGTTTTTACCCTTTGGGTTCGGAACCCTAAAAAAAACGACGACTGCACAGGAAGGTAAAAAGCTATACTAATAGAATAGAATAGAATGAGATTTTATTCGTAAGCACAAACAAACAAGACATTACATAATACATAAAAACATAAAATAAGATTAAAGTGCCACGAAATGGCCTCATCTCAGCATGTTGCTGGTGACTTCCAGCGCTGATCTTCCGATGAGACCATCAGGTAAGAAGAATCACGGAAGGTAAAAGACAAGAAGAAAAGATACATAAAATAACATACAATGAACAAATAGTTAAATACAACAAGCAAGAAGATACAACATAAGGCTTAAATTAAAAATTATTATATAAAGTAAGCATCGTACTTGTAACATAACAGTCAGTCCCTGTATCGGTCCGGTCCAACCATACCTTGGCTGAAAATTACAGCTACATATGCAACTAGCGCCAACTACACGAACTATAAAATAAAATAAAAAGACAATGACGTCTGTCAAGTGTCAAACCAAACCGATATCGAGCATCGAGCGTTTAACAAATAAATAGTATATTATTAATTAATTAACAAGACAGCATCAGAGGAAGACAAATACTAACATAATAATACTGTAATAAGTATGGCGTGTCAGGAATGATAAACCCTAGCATAGAGTAACTTATACTAGAGCGGTACTGTCATAGTAAATTTTGTAACCCCAGTAAATTCACTGCCATTTGTCGACACACTTTAAAACTAAAAATGAAGATTTATAAAAATACGATAAAATGTATTTAAATATGGATAAATGATTTTTTTTATTTGCATTAATTATTTTTATGATTTTGACCCATGTTCTTTCACTGATATGCGTTAAAATTGTTAAATAACAAACGAAACCGTCAACGCCATCTATACGACAGTAGGCCAAAGCTAGTAGCGCCCTCTGAACGAGAATCAAATTTTCTTGATTTTCGAGGCACGTTTTTTCCTTAGACTGTATCCATCTATTACGGAGTTATATCTATCTTTGACCCTAGCAAGGCCAAAGGAACATGTAATGCCATTGATTTATTATTAATATAAAAAAAAATGCTTTCTTATAATATTGTAAATACTTATGACTAGTGAATGACTAATGTACTCAAATTTTCATTTTGACAGTTTTCATTAATATCAACTGTCAACACAAGTGGGGCGTCATTAATTGAATATTGAATGAACTGAATTTTCAGAGTAGCCAGTCT
The DNA here is from genome assembly GCF_947568885.1 of Cydia strobilella. Lineage (NCBI taxonomy): Eukaryota > Metazoa > Arthropoda > Insecta > Lepidoptera > Tortricidae > Cydia > Cydia strobilella. The sequence goes on from NC_086048.1 coordinate 8,941,791, forward strand.
ATTTAGCCTGCCACCTGTTGTGTTAAACATGTTCTAGGTAACTAGTACTTATGTAGTTAGGTGTCTACTCTTACAAATAGTTCAACATATTTCCACTAGATGTCAGTAAAATAAATATTGTCTTCGATTACCGCAATAGTTACTCATGAAATAAAACTATTTTAACAGATTTATATCAAACGAACGACGTTGTTCATGTCCTAAACTGACTGTCTTTCCACCGCGATACAACCGGCTGCCTATTTTTAAGCATGAATACCTGTATAATGTTTTCGTACCTAAATTATATGAAAATGATATATAAATTCGAACAAAAAATTCAAACTGTAATATTCTGTTACGTCAAAATATTTATCAGTACGGTTTTTACTCACTATTATTTTTAGTCGCTTTTGGCGACATGTTTCGGATTCTTTGGGAATCCATCCTCAGGCACGAGTGTCCGCGTACTGATAAATATTTTGAAATATGTCTCACGATAGTTTAAGTGCGATTCTGTTACGTGTTTGAATTCGTCTACCTACTCGATAACAGATGGCACTACAAGCTCCATTTGTTCTACTTTTAGAATAATAAACCAAGCCTAGTACTTCTACTCGACGATAGGTGGTGCTGCTGCCACCGAGTAAAGTTTGTGAAATTGCTACTCAAGCTTCTGAATATTTTATGTGCGGTACAAATGAAAAGCGGCAGGCAGCTATCAATTCGGAATTTAATTAATTGGTTACCTTACTCGAAAGTTGACTTGTTGTTAATACATGGTGTAAAAATACTGTCAATAATTGTGGCAGATATTGATGAAGCAAAAATATCCATTTTTTACTTTTATAGCAGGAGGTAGCTTTTATAGGAGGAGGGGCTTAGCATGAGTGTGTCGCGACAGTATCTCCCGTCTTTTTCTAACTGTATTATTTAGAAATGGAACTAGCTACATGGTCGCACAAGACATACCTGTATTGTCGCATTCGTGCTAAGCTTACAATGACTGAAAGTTGTAATGAAATGAATAGTTATTAATTACGTTTGTACCTAGCGCTTTTAGATTTTATATAGAAACTACTGCAGCAAATGTGCATAATATGAAAAAAAGTTAAAGAAAATACTTGACAACGTAGAACACATACCTACTCATTAAAATAATTTTACGGTTTAGACACTTCTTTTTAGTCATTCGCGCGACATGTTTCCGAGAGCCTAGGTCTCCTTTCTCAAGCACTAACAGTGCGAGCAGCGTTCACGACGGCCGTGCTTCGCGTAGGTACTGCGGTGCGGTGCGGTGTGGGGTTATATTAATGTTAGTATGTCTCACAACAGTTTAAAATTTAAATTCGACATATATCTACTCATTTGCTTTTTACTTGGACCATCACCATAATTAGTGTCAAGAACTATATGGTAGAATCAGTAAGTGAGAAAACACAGCTTAAATATTGATTTATATTTAGATACAAACATTTCGATGATATTTCGTTTGGTAGTAGTAAAAAAACGGATGTACCTAAACCTCCTTCGACTTCGTCTTCTTAAGTGGTACTTACACCATTTACCTTGTTGTTGTACGACGTACGTGAGCCCCCCAAGTACCTTTAAAATTATGTCATGTGAAATAGGCCAACCGACATCTTCTTTGCAATTTGACGTACTTAGAAGTGAATACTTCTTTGTTTGCAAGCTTGCATTTACGGGTGTATCTTTGAGATAACCCGCCTTTTTTTTCTTATAAAAGCATACCCCGGGGTTTTGGTTGCGGGAATGATTTCGTGTATTTATATTTATAACTTTGTGTAAAATTTAATAGTTACCAAATAATGAATTATAATTAGGTCTATGATAAAGTATTTTCTGGTTCGTAGATTTTTACCTACCTATTTCTTGGCTAGTGTAAAACATTCCCGCACCCAAAACCCCGGCGTATGCTTATATGTAGTCGAGCGCCTGTTATGGTGATAAGCGTTGTGGACGCTTGTACCTCCAGTGTTAAACTTAAGGCGACGGCCGATGCCGCTACAACAACAACACACTGAGTAGCCTAGCAACTTTACTAGCCCAAAAAGAATGTGTTATGAGTCAGATCGCAGTTGGATGGGACGATCAGCTGTTAAATACCGTAAAACCACGCAACTTTTTTTTATACTACGTCGGCGGCAAACAAGCATACGACCCGCCTGATCTTAAGCAGTCTCCGTAGCCTATAAGCGCCTGCAACTCCAGAGGAGTTACATGCGCGTTGCCAACCCTAACACTCCGCACCCTCGTTGAGCTCTGCAACTATACCATTACTTCAAGTATGGTCCACAAGTTGAACACGTAATTGTTATTTTCTTTTAGGTTATAAATATTTATCAATATATATAAATAAGTATCAATTCTTACCAATCATCTGTTTGGTGCTGCCTGAATTTTTCTTCCTTAGGTGAAAATGTTTTCTTTAGATCAGCGACATTCAAATAATATTCACACCTGAATGAAGATATGAGTCAGATTTGGACTATAACTTGGGAGCTTTTGGACTAAATATATTCTATAACTAACAATTCAACGTTGCCTCTTACCTATTCATTGTTCACGAATATCTTTCTCTGTAGCCTAGTTTTTAAACGAAAGTAGGTCATATTGCGGGGTCGGCGCATGGGGTCCCGCAGACCCGTGATGCTATTCACGCTTCCCGGTCGGATTGCAGGCGGGCCGGCGTAAGACTGACCTCTGATCAAGCTTGTTTGCTTGTTTCTGTGAAAAAGTGTATTCTTTGATGAAGTAAAATTGTACTTGAGTAAGATTTTTCAGATTTGCTGATCCAATATCGGATGTCATATGACCTCTGGAGAAAAGCAGCTGCTAGAGAGTGCCATATAACATCAAGTCCTTTTTAGGTTTAAAGTTTTCTTTTGAACAATAAACATAATAATAATCAATGAAAATATGAATAACAAGGCACTTTTTAGGGTTTCGTACCGAAAGGGTAAAACGGGACCCTATTAATAAGACTCCGCTGTCCGTCTGTCCGTCTGTCTGTCACCAGGCTGTATCTCATGAACCGTAATAGTTAATATATAGTTAATATATTTTAATACTTTGGTTGTGTGAATGTTAGGCCCTAGCTTCTTAGGTCGAAGAAATATTTTATTTGACGTAGGGGTGTGGACTGTAGGAATTGTAGACATAGGCGGCAGTTTCTTCTTCTTAGGAGAGGTGTTTCTTGCTCGGCTGCTCGATTCGTAATGGCGTGGTACGAGTACTACGAGTGGTGCGCGTTCCCGCTGTCGACACCCTTTTGTGAGGGTGTGAGGGCGGTCTCTTCCGCAATTCTGCAGACTGACCAATTCTTCATTTGTACAACGACACGAACTAATCTAAATATTTATTTACTTATAAATTTACTCAAATTACGCTAAATTAACAAAAGGGTCACGCGTCGTGTACAGGTTGTATTCGACAATCCAAAACGATTGCGAATGGGCAGCTAGCGCGCCATTCCGGAGGCGCTCGCGCACTGCAAGATACTAATACCTAATACCCTACCTACCCTACCTAGGGCGCAGACTTAAAATTTAAAATGCGAAAGTTTGATTGGGCTGATTGGAATACATTTTTTTTAGTTACTGTCTACTAGATCCACCCCCGGGCTGTTGAATATTGTTACGAATGCTGAATTCCAACATGTATACTAGTACAACATGACCTGCGAATAGTCAGGCTGGATTCGATTAGCCTAGGCAGCCGCAGATATGAAAGGTTTACGAGTGCGAGTACAGGCTCGCTGCCAATACCGACGCACAATTAATATTCTATTTGGCCAATGTTGTACGTCCGATGGTTACATGAATCCTGTATCATCTAGAGCCAGCCGGATTCTTGAATCTTGATCGACCTAAAACGAACAGGGAAGCAGCCTGCCCGATTTTAAAGTGGTCTAAAATGTAAATAAAAAGTAAAAATAAGTCAAAAATAGATAATCAATAAGTAGCATCCCACCAAACACATTTCATGTAAAATGTTGCCAAGACGAAACTATAAGGCTCGCACTGTCAAAAAGTTATCAGATCTTTTGTAGAGCCAAGCTTCTAACTACAGGCCCTAACTTCACGAACTCTACACCTTAGTCGAAATATGTGGCTTGGCCGTTTCGCTACTGTCACATGGGCGTAGGGTAAAAATGTATTCACTATAAATTATTTTGTATGTAACAAAACGGCCAAGCCACATATTTTAACTTAGTGTAGAGTTTGTGAAGTTACGGCCTCTAGAGTTAGAAGCTTGGCTCTACAAAAGATCTGATAACTTTTTGACAGTGCGAGCCTTATGGTTTCGTCTTGGCAACATTTTACATGAAATGTTTTTGGTGGGATTTCACTTCTTTTTGTAAGTTGCTTATGACAAACTTTCATCTCCTAATTTAAAGGGTTGGGGGTAATTTACTATTAAAAATCTGCTTTTTACTGATTACGCCCTTTTCCACCCCCTTTTGATTTTGGGGTTTAAAACTATTCTATATCATTCCCCATAACAAAAACTATCTACATACCAAATGTTAACTAAATCGGTACAGCGGTTATTGATTTTCCATACAAAATTCCACCCCCCTTTTCACCCCCTTAGGGGCTAAAAATTTCAGTTTTTTGAATTTTTTTGTTGTTTGTGTACGAAGATCTTACATACCAAATTTCAGCTTCCTAGGACTTTAGGAAGTACCCTAAAGATTTTGATGAGTGAGTGAGTGAGTGAGTGAGTGACGAAATCGGGGTTTTTTAGATATGAATAAAATCTAAGGTATAAGAGCTATGCAATTGAATTTTTTTATGCTTAATAAGTCCACCATTGGCATCATATCCCGATAATTTTGTTTATCTAGTGTAATACAAACCCAAGTTATGAGGGTTCAAAAAAACGACGAAGCGCTTCGAGAAAAGGTAACTAGTGCCCTTGCTCTTTGCTTTGCTCGTCTTGGCGGATAGCTTTACCTTATTGCAATGAAGCAAATGTAAATCGAATCTGAGTTAATCAAGCATATGGTGTGACGTAGAGTACAATTCGCCGTCTCCGACACGGCCTACCTGACATTATACATGTCCTATGCACATTTTACTTCAGGACAGAACGCAGAATGCAATTTAGAACCATCTTAAACAGCAATTTGTTAAGGGCCGACGCAGCCATTGCCACCGACGTGGTATAAAAAAGCCATCCTGATAATGTACGCGTCAATGTATATATTTGTTTCATAAAAAATCGTCACATTGGACAAGTAATATACTATGATCCGTGCCTCTCTAAAGTGCTTACTGCTGCTGCTGTTACTTTTTAGTGTTCCGTACCCAAAACAAATTTACAAACAAACAAACAAATAAACAAATTTAGACACACCTCAAGAACTTGGCTTCTTAATTACTGCTTCTACAGCGTTAGTGATTATATGAATCATACTAACCGTAGTAATTTGATGGTATGTTTATTGTTAGGATTTATGTTCATTTTTAAATTATGTGTATAAATATAAAAATTATTTCTCTAGTTGTTAATTTGTCCACTGTTATTTGTTTGTATCTTTAAGAATGTGTTTATCTAAAATAATATTTATTTGCATGCTGTTGCATACAACTGGAAAAGGTGATACTACTGTATTTAGACTAAGACATGTATACTACCCTTTTCTGCAAATAAACTTGTTCTATTCTATTCAAAGGGTAAAAACGGGACCCTATTACTAAGACTTCGCTGTCCGTCCGTCTGTCCGTCACCTGGCTGTATCTCATGAACCGTGATAGCTAGACAGTTGAAACTTCACAGATGATGTATTTTTGTTGCCGCTATAACAACAAATACTAAAAACAGAATAAAATAAATATTTAAGTGGGGCTCCCATACAACACGTGATTTTTTTTGCCGTTTTTTAATGGTACGGAACCTTCGTGCGCGAGTCCGCCTTGGCTGGTTTTTATTCTTTGAATTATCTGCTTTGTCAGAATGACAAAAATAAGAAAATGAATTTAGGGCGTAGGAATCTCTTTGATCATTTTCCTTGTTTTATTTATAGCCGTTCACTCGCTTCTATTGTTAATTTAACCCAGAAAATACACGCGACGAAAAACGTTGTTTCTTCAAATCAAAACAGAAATTGCAGAAAAACTCGAAAGCCAAAATACCTATAGAAACACAGTAATTAAAAATGACATAACCGCTTCAATATACATATTATTATTAAGAACAGGTCACCCTGCCCGACCCGACCAGGTTATAAGCGCTTGACGTCCGTCTCTTGACAAACCGAAGACGAAAGCACCTCAAGTGTCCTCGGCGTGAGGGGGAAATATTAGGATCCGTGAAAATTCCGAGGGAGGCTCGCTTAATTATCAAAAAGTCTTCAATATTGCGAAGGCATGAGTCTTATCACTATAATTTATTCACGGGACGGCAATGCCTTGGAGCACAGAGGAGCGAAGGAGTCGACTATAATTGTTATGTTTTTGTCATTTAATGGGTAGGTATTTTTCTGCCGATTTAAAGGCAACGCTAAATATCTATTAAATATACTCATTATCATTATCATGTTTCCAGTAGGAGTTGACAGACGCATTACATATGTTTAAATTATAACTTGGCCTTACTTTGGTTTGGGGTTGGTGATTACAGCCTTTGTCAAGCACTTTTCCTAGTCTGATACCCGTTGGATCCCTATATGGATATTTACTATACTTATTAGAATATGGGTCCGGGACTCGAAAGGTTAATATTATAACTTAAAATAGTTTTGGATAGAATTTGGCACACAGATAGTCTTATAACTTGGAATAACATAAACAATACTTTTCCCGGAATTCAACCTCTAAAGGAGTGAAATAGGAGTTGAAAGCTACTACTTAGGGTACAAAGGGTACGACTTCTATGGATACACGGGCAGATGTCAAAACCAAAACCAAGAAAAATAATTAATTAACGCTCAGCCAGTATAATGAGAGATAATAAACTTGCATTAAGCGATACTTTGAGTAAATTCGGAATGTGGGGGGTACCGTACTCCTACAAGGGGTGGCGCCTTAACCTTTCCTTAACTTGTGCGAGAGATTGAGTACGGAACTACATAGAGCCGTAATTAAGACTCTGCTTCATTTTGCATTGTTCATGACGCCGAGATAATTTCGTGCAATTCATCTGAACTATAGTGGGATAGAATAAGGTACTGGTTTTTTCGTTTTCCTCTAAGGAAAATGACTTTCATTAATATGTTTTCTTACTCTTTACTATATTTACGCATTCTTAACAATTAATTAAATAATTTAAAAAAATCAGGGTTAGTAAGAAAAGATCGAGTATTAAATAGTACGTACTGATTTATAAGATTTTAAGTATAAGTAGGTACCTACATTATAGCTAAATATTCAACGTAGATATGTACTATTAAACTGACGCCATCTAGATAAATTTCATTCGTTTCTTCATTATTTATATGTAAAATTGTTTATAATGGGCGATTAATAATGTATACTTACCTGTATGAAGGTGATCAACATGGATTTTTAAGTAATTTATGTACCTAAGTATGGGTTTCATTTTAGGCTCTGTTTCTAAACAAAATAAAGTAAACATGAAAACATTTTTGTTAATACGTCGTGTGTTTATCTGTCACACCTAAATTTCACTAGTCACACTCACACAACCCCACTCCATCCACGATTCCCGGCTTGATCTAAGTTTGACTGCGGAGAGGAAAGTTCCGACGATGTAGACAAAGCTGCCTATAGCTGCCTTTATTAGAACCTCAAGTGTACTGATTTATTGATGAAAGGTTAACTTAGACGTAGGCGACGGTATTTAATATTGATTAACTATGCATGTTTACTGTGATTCAAATCAGGGGGCACAGTAAAGATGACCGTCGTAATATATCGATTATCGACAATTGCCATTCGGAAAAAATGTACATATGAAACGAAAAGTGACGTGATCAGCTTGATACATAACTTAGGACTCAGCAGGGGTCGACAACGTTTTGAGAAGAGCCAACCGCAGAAATCACCAGTTTTACGAATGTCAAAAAGCCGTAAATGGTGATTCTAGTGGTATAAGAGATCCGAAAATGTAATTTTTTTAGGTGCTTGAAGAGTCGCAATCATACCCATAATAGCCGCATGCGGCTCGCGAGCCGCGGTTTGCCGACCCCTGAGTCTTAGGTATTTAAATTTCGTTTGGCGTTTTCTATAAACGATTGTCATTTGGCTAGACCCCCTGAGGTACATGTACTAAATACGTAAAAATTCTGGGGAAATTGGCATGAAAAAGCCAAGATTTTACGAGCCGCTTGCATTAATTCTGGAGTTTTTAAACGAATTGAGCACGAGTTTTTATTTTAACGCACTACTGATTTATTAATAACGGGAATTCTGCTTGATACGGAATAAAGCCGGTTTGTTTCATGAAATTGTTTAATGTAATTATGGTAAGATTCTAAAAACTTTATGTAAGGAGCCATTTTGATTCTAAAGCCCGGTTCACATTTGTCCGACCTGACGTGTCGTGTTGTGTTGTGTCGTGATGCATGTCGGTTTCATACATTTAATATGATTGCGTGCACATTTGTCTGACGCAGCGTGCATCAGCGCGTGCACCTTCGACTTCGTCTTACGTAAGCGAACAACTCGAGAACGCGAAGCGATGCGGCTCGGCGCGGCGCGGCGGGCTCACGGCGTTCGCGTTCGCAACGAGATCGCCCACGTAGGACACTTATATAGGTATCAGAGGATTGATTCTAGACCGCGGGCCAGGAACAGATTTCCATGACTAATCGCCTCCCAGGCGAAAACTCGTATAGTGGTTAACGGCTATGTATGATGAACCCTCGTGAACGTCAGCTGCCGCCCTGTTGGTGGGTTGAGGAATGGCAGCAAATAAATTCTATAAAAAAAAGTTAGTCATCGCCTTCCGCTTGATACTTTGTCAGATGATAGTTTACAATAATACAATACAGTACGTTTATTTGTCGAAAAGCAGGTAGTGTTACAAACAGGTGTTACATACATATAATTAAGTGCTCCACTTTTAGCCATATGAGGCATACAAATATTTAACGTGAGTGGCGGTGAAGCTCATGAGATTCAATTTAATTAGATGCGATTGTGAACAAACTAAATCGTCAGCAGATTGTATCGCTGTGGAAAGACCGTCAGCTAGTCACATGAACATGTAAAAAAAAAACAGTCATCGGTGTCATCGCCGCCCGTTTGATACTTTTTCAGATGATAGTTTAGATGCTATTGTTAATAAAACTAATGGTCAGCCTGTTGTATCGCGGTGGAAAGACCGTGTTACGCGTTTCGGTGGCTGCCATTCCTCAACCCACCAACGGAGCGGCAGCTGACGTTCACAAGGGTTCATCATACATAGCCGTTAACCGCTATACGAGTTTTCGCCCGTGAGGCGATGACTGACGAAATTTGCGCCTAGCTCGCGGTCTATTCACTCCGCGCCGCGTTCGCGTGTTGTTCGCCTACGTAGTACGCTGCGTAATTCTGATCTTGATTTACGGTTGAAATTCAAAATGGCGAAGTAGTCTAGAGATAATTTTTTTGTTGTTCACAGGTAGATAAGTGACGTCAGCGACTTCATAACGACGTCATTATGGCATCATAATGACGTCGCTGACGTCTAAATGACGTATTAATGCTGTTAGGGTTTTCTCATCAACGTTGCTTAAAGTGTAATATTGATAACTATGTAATTATGCAGTGAACTAACGTGGATGTGTGCAGCTAATTAATCTTGAAACGCGTATGTATGTATGTATGTATAAACTCTTTATTGTACAAAACACAGAACACAAATAATATGCATAACCTATCTTTAGTCAACACCCGGCAATCCATCTTGCTATTTGTAAGCAACCATCGAACAACGAAATGCTCTCGAAGCACACTTTTGACATTGAATTTACTTCTAACCATGTCTGGCTAAGGCTCTAGAGGCCATAATTTATCGTAATACATACATTAATGTTGTTATTTTACATTTCGATCCCACGTCGATCCCATTTTGATGTTGGCTAAATCATTCAGTATCGATTTTAGCCAAAATAATTAATTGGATTGAAATTGTGACATTTAGTGTTCAGTAACCCGGGTGTTCAGTAATATAAACACCTTATAGTCGGATGAAAAGCAAAATCTTTCCGCTGCGCACTTTTTATCGCCCGCTCCCCGCTCCGCTCACCACCGACCCACAAACTTTCAACCCCTATTAATAACGGACGTTGATTCTAATTATTAAACGACATCTATCGCGTTCCAGAATCTCCCCAATTTGTATACAATGTTGAGAGAGGTTGAGTGGCTGAGAACCGCCACCGCGCGTAAAAAGGGTTAAACGAATTAAAATATAAGTAAATAATAATAACGGACAATGCCAATGCAAAGTTATGATTGTTATTAATCTTGAAGCTAGTGGCATTTAAACAGTATTTCAGTTGCAGTATTTTTTGCAATAAAACTGATGTAAACTATAAAATCTCAAAAAAATTATACCTGCTCTAAAGAAGCCTTCCGTTAAAGATGTAGTGAATTAGTGATGTTAAGATCCAATGCGTATCAATTTTAAGCTAAAGTGATAATTTCACAAAGTTGACGAATTCAAAAAAATCCAAACTTAGGTATGTCCAATAAAAAAGCACAATAACGGTCGACCTCAAATTACAAGCTGTCCCATAAATAGGACACCTAAAAAGTTTTGCGCGTAACCGTATTATTCAGAAAAAGCCTTATTCGGCCTTTTCAAGACGGGTGGGGGGAGGGGGGGTGGGAGGGTCGGGCCAAAGGGTACGCGGGCTCTGCATTAATAATGTTGATATCATACTGCCTTGCGATTAATTTGGTTACTTGACTTTTGCAGTGTGAACTTGTTTAACTATTGGAATTTAGCAGAATACTATGTTTTTTTTTTACCAAAAAGGGCTGTACTCGTATAAAGTAGGCGCAAAAAAGATATATTTAAATGTAGACGTAATATCAAAAAGGCGTTTTATTTTAAATCGTTTCAAGGGTTATAAAATCCAAAATATAAGGAATGTAAAGCTTTTTTAGGGTATCGAAACGTCAGGTGAAATGACCTAAAAATTTAAAGTCGGTCATGCGAGGTTATTATATGTTTTTGTCGACTGTAAATAAAATTCTCATTTAATTAAGTACGCTGGAAGAGGCCGCATTTATTTAACTCGCATACAGTTGATGCGTGTTATTTAACTCGCATACAGTTGACTCGTGTTATTTGTTATAATAACAAAAATGCGTCTCGCTCGCATTAATACTTGTACGGACAAGTCCGAGCGAAATGAACGAGCGAATAACAGCTACGAGTAAACTGATATGATTCCAATGTCAATTTTAATAACAAAACTTCCGTGAGACACAGACATATCGACAGACATGTCGAGCGTTTTTAGACTAAAAATACGTGAGCGACCCGTTATTAATATATTTAATATGATTCCAATGTCATTAAAATATCGGTTCAGGTGCACGTTCGAATTGGCCTGACATACAGATGACGATCAAATTGAGTTCGAAATTGACAACTAAGGATCCGTGAGGTCTCTAAAATATGTTTCATATTTGACGTGAAAAATTTACGTTAGATGTAGAAAAAAAATACGTCGAATAATCCTTCTGAGTTCATTGCGACTCTACGACACTCGACTACGAACTTTGCTACGTCGTAGAACTTGAGGGCCTTATTCTCAAGCATACATTTAGCGTATCAAATTGTTATTGAAAACTTATTGACTACTCAGTCAATCGATTCAGAGTGCGATGCGAAGCACTGAAATTGATAGTGAATTGGTATTGGATTTCCCATTCTTAATACGTCCCAAGTAAGTCAACAATCATCGAGTATTCTAATCGATGCCTTTACTTTATTCATACCACAGAACCTTGATTTCTAGATTGTATAGTGTATAAGTTACCTTTCTACTTGGAAAAGCCTTGAATAGAGTAGTCGTTATTTTGACATATATTCAGAGACTATTAGCCATTGTATGAAGTCAGTTCTCTATATCGTGGTTAAATCATAAATAGAATGTTTTTTTTTCTTAGAACTGAGTAAAAATAAAATTAATTTAATAAATAAAAAACCAAATACCAATATTATAATAATACAATAATATACCAATATAGGTATATTATTTATTTATTTAATAAATAATATACCTATATTGAAATTTTTCTCTTTTTATTTTTTTTTGAATGAGTGCCTAATGTGCCCATAAAAAAGTTATGTCTTTCCATCTATCCGGTTTGTTTAAAATAAATTAGCCAGCAAGATAGTCTTAATTGTATAGAAAAATCAAATAAAACTATGATATTAAGATAAACAAACCGTGACTAAAGTTTGGTCCTGTAAGTCCTGTTGCGTGTTCGACGAAATCCATTCCTACTACCACCAATAGCTCTCCAACCTGAAACCCTAAAGCCTAGTACTTAAAGTTGATGTTAGAACAGCAAATAAGCCTCAGCCGGAAAAATCTGTCTTTGTAAACGCGTTGATAATACCAACTTTTATTTTCCGATAGTTATCAACTTCATCGCTCTTATTTCGAGGCGTTTAAGTTTAAAATAAAGCGAGAGACTATTTCGTGGATGCAGAATGTTGGCAGTGAGTGTCGGGAGTGGGTCGCCCACACTCCTGGAACTCTACATGTTATTTACGTGTGAACTCTGGGCCGCGAAGGGTTCAATTTATCTGACCTACTGGGCCTCTTAAGGGATAAGCCACTAATGTAACTTGAAATTGGTTAGTCACAGTTTTTTTATTCTTAAAAAGTTAAACGTTATTTGTGTCTTATTGTTTTTTTTTGCTTTGTATCTTTTCTACTAGTCAACCACTTCGTTAGAAATATTTCCTATTATTGATATCTAGTGTTTAAAAAAAAAGATAAATTCGAAAGTTCTCGATGCGTGAAGATTTTATTACATCTAATTTATTTTATTGAAATTTCCCGCCTTCCTCCTGTGATATGAATAGCTGGCCAGATTATTTATGCAATGTTCTATGTACTTAAATAAATCTGCCTTAACGGTCTTATATGTACCTATTGTAAACCCAATTCCCATTCAGAGAGGCACACTAATCAAGTGCTTACACAGTATGTATGTACACCAGGCGAGTCGTCATCGAAAGTGAAGGGATGCGCACCTCAGACGCCGGGAGCAAAGTGGCCTCAGATTCACGATTACAGCCTATCCAGGGGACGCACCCCTGTATGGTGGACTGGAAATATTCCATAATATCTCCGCCGTCTACAATGCCTTACCAGAATATTTTTCTTGGGCAGAAAGCCGATATTCCCCCAAGAGTTACGACATTTCAATTTGCCAAGGCGGGCGGAAAATGGAATTACGATTGAAGCGAGAACGCCCGAATGTCGACGAGCGGCGCGCTCGGAGCCGAGCGTTTCCGAGCGGGCCCGAAGCGGGCCGAGAGCGCGACGCGCCTGCCGCACCAAGCCTGTGTATTGATTAGATGCGGAACGCCCGATGCCATATAAATTAGGCCGCAGAAAAACTGATTTTAAGTACTACAATAAAAAAAAAATTTACAAATTGTATGGTTCTTTTTTAACTGTAGGGCGTCTTTGTTACGCCGCTAAATCGAGGAAGCCTTTTAAAAATTCGACGTACAGAAACTTACATGGTTCTTATAAAATTAAAAACAAAATCCTATAGGATAAGATTAATACAATTGAATCTGAGTCAGTATTCTAATACAGTTGGTGTGAACACAGTTATTTCAGAATTAAAGATCATAAAAAAAGTCGCGAAAATTGTTGTTAATGTTAAGCCAATTAATTAAGGAAAATAGGTACTAACAATTGGTTCGTTTTTAATTACAATAAAAATCTACTTAACCGATATCGATGGTTAAATAAAGCAGATGAATAAAATATACATTACATTATTAACCAATGTTGGCCCCGTTTCTCGCTCTCTTTGTTCGCATCGCAATTTTGCTTGTGAATTAATTGAAAATAAGTTTTCTCCGTCGGGGATTCAAGGTTCAAAATGATTTGTTAGGTGGAACATTTTGTTGCCAGTGATCTACATGAGTTTGTTTGAAAAAGAATGATCTTTGTGGCTGTAGGAATAAAGTTAAGGGTAGTTTGAAGATAGATGGCGCGTTTCATGATTTGTGAGTTTATAGCAAACGGTGAAGTGGCGGTGGTTAATGGTGGCGGCGCGTGGCGCTCGCCGCCGCCATATTGAAAAAGTTTTGGCGCTAAAAAAGGGCGGTAAAACGTTGAAACGCTGAATGATGATAGACAAATCGTTCTGAGTAATTGTGATCTGACAAAAATGTTTGATATGTTGCTTTAAACAATTGTCTGTGCAGTAACATAAATCTGTGGATTTTTAACGAAGAATATTATATAGGTAGTTAAGCAAGTCATAATAAATATTTAATGGACTTTGACAAATAAGAATTGCTTAAAAGACAGATACAATATCTGCGGAAAGAGAAGAGTCATAGAATGTTTCGGTTCACTTATACCTTATACTCCACGACTCTTCTCTTTTCACACAGAATCTAGCTTGTTATTGCAATTAATTTACCTAACTGTTTGAAATTAGTGATGTCCGAATTAACTTTTTTTTCCCAGTGACAATAAGCATGTATATACTTACCTACCTCTTGAGTCGAACCTAGTTAACTGCACAGACTTTGCAATGACGAAGTGTTGAAGTTGAACGTCAAATTTCCATGAAAATATTTCATTTTTATGGCACTCCTCACTTTGTCAAGTCAAAGCCAGTAAAGCTTGGTCTGACTATAATAAAATATGACTTCTCTTTTCTCGCACTAACATTATCAAACTGTAATAACAAAAACTGAACAGGCCTTTATATTAGAAAAAAGTTAACTTATGAAATAATAATAAGTGATATCGGGGAACTTGTGTCATGGCATCTTTTCGGTAATTCACCTCAGAATCCCTCGTTCGGGTGATTTAGATGGGATCCCGCCTCCGCTCCCTTGGGTGACCCGTGGAGGAAAACCGTTGTTTCTTCGAGAACTTCCAACCTCTAATCCTTATCAACACAACAACCATCCCAGTCCAATCAAATCTAAACCTTAACTCTTAAAGATAAGATATAATATAGGTTGGCATGGAAAGGCGTTTGTTACGTTAAGGGTTTGATTGTTTATTGGCACCTTTTCAGGTACTTAGGGTCGGATCGCCGCTTAGGGTACGCGAAAACTCAAACTCCGGTATATGTTCGTCAACCGACGACCCCTACCACGGATTCGGGAAAGTAATGTTATCGATGATTTTTAAATTCGTGTTGAGTGTTGTGTTGGTGATTAGGTTTTTTTAGTCAACGTTCGTTTTAGTTTTCAACTGTTGCTGCACACTTAGCACCTTTTGTTGTTTTGATGCAGTAAAATTTCACGCAATGCTGCGACAAAGTAAAATACAAAATACAGGTCTATTCTGAAACGAAATAAATACAAACACAAGTTAAAATATTTTCTTGAGAAAGTAATTTAATTTGTTCTTATAGGTTTATTCTGGTTGTAAAAATATATCATGTTGGATCACAGGTTTGGAAACTTGAGTGTTTTATTCTCGTTTTCTGGCTCCATAAGAGAGCAAAGAAAAAAACATTGCTATATACGTGTGTGAGGGCTCGATCGGATTACATCGAATTATCGTTTCTGAATAATGAAATGAACTAAAATTTACTAATCAACATATCATCAATTATTATTGTATTTATGAACAATTATTATTGTATTGTGATTTTATTTGTACTATTACCTATATAATTATATAAAACGTTAGTATGTTTACATATTTACGGAATCAATACCATTTTGATTTCACAGAGATAGGTAGTACATGCACATGTAGTGAAGCAATTCCCTGAATGCGACAGCACATACCGGCTGAGCTTTAAACATTGCGCTTGATTAAATTTCCGATTACTAAAGATATCTGGAAGAGATCGCTCTTTAGCGATAACATATGCTTTTTTTGTGGACTCTTTCTTTAAATACGGTTTTCGAAAGAAATCTTGTGATTATTTTATTAACTTGTGACACAAAAAAGGAAATGATGAATGATGCGAAAATGTGACCCTTTTTTGGCGAAATAACCGAAAATAAAATCCCAAAACTGCCAAATAGAGCAAAAAAAAAAAAACTGGCCAAGTGCGAGTCGGATTCGCGCACGAAGAGTTCCGTAACATTACGCAAAAAAGGGCAAAAAAAATCACGTTTTTTTGTATGGGAGCCCACTTAAATATTTATTTTATTCTGTTTTTAGTATTTGTTGTTATAGCGACAACAGAAATACATCATCTGTGAAAATTTCAACTATCTAGCTATCACGGTTCATGAGATACAGCCTAGTGACAGACGGACAACAGTCGGACGGACAGCGGAGTCTTAGTAATTGGGTCGCGTTTTTATCCTTGGTACGAAACCCTAAAAACTACCTTTTTTAGTAATATTATACTTACTTACCTTTTACATTTTTAAGTATGGTTAAAAATAATTAAGATATTTTATCCATTAACCGTTAGCATTCAATGCGTTTTGCCACATAAAACATTCATAAGCAATGAAGCAAAAACAACACGCGGACATTCGTACGATATTACGGGGTAGCAGTTATATAAAAATGTAGGACCCGGAAAGATCATCCTGTGGGGGGTGTGGGGCCACCCCCTAGATTTATGGGACACGTCGCCACGGACGGCAACCTCGCTTTTTGTCATTAACTGATTTTTATTCCATTTCCTATTTTCTAGCCTTCCGTATTACTCGGGACAATATGAAAATATAAAAACAAGTTCTTAATTTGGTAAGTAAAGGAAACATTTACGATATTTCCGTTAAGATAGATTAAATTATTATTCGTATTGAAATCATGTAATCATATATTTTTCTGAAATCACCCGCAGTTCAGAAAACTCATAACCGATTGTAACATCAGAAAAAAACTTGGCCTTAAATATTACTTTCACGAAAAAGCGATTGGTAATATATCAAATTATAATACGTACATGTCCAAAGAATCTCTTTAGTTCGAGACAGGGTTCCAACCAATCCGTTAGACCACCAACGCTTCTTGTCTTCATTGTATTCTTATAAAAATAAAATTCGTAATGGAAGATCATAAGCTATTCGTAAATAAGTAAGTTAATAGGTACTGTTAGCATTAGGAAAGATTTATTTGCAATACATATCTAGGTAATATTTTAATGAAACATTTCATTTCATATTCCCATCATGTTAACTAAAGGGGCCTATTGACTATCAGTCCACCGCACGATATCGGCCTGTCAGTTAGAAAAAAAATTTGTAATTTGAAATTTTTTTCAGTACATAGATACTTAACCTCAATACTCTCTACTCTCTACTTAATATAGTAAATTTGAATATATTAAACCAATTTTAGTCCCAAAACTAAACTCGGCTACCTTCTATTTGAAAATTACTACGCAACTTCTTTACCAACCGCCTTAGATAAATAGTATAGAACTATACTCTCTATTTAAGTGTATAGATTTTCATGTCAAATACATCAGCTTTTACTAACTTACCATTGAATGGAAAATTACTTGTAAAGTTAACATGTACGAGTGATAGGTCGCGTTCTTTCTGTCTCGGGCGTACTTGGTTGGGTACAACCACACCGCCCCCCAGACGTCGCGAGAGCTATAATGCTAGTGGGAATGGACACGGCATTTTGCTGTGGTGCGTTCCCGCAGCGTTCAACGTGCAACGCGCTGGGGGTATTTCAGTTGTGATTTAGCAGTGAATTTCAGACCGTCGAATCGCTTTTACAAAAATGGATTACCGTCTGATCAAATATTGTAACGAGGAGCGATGATAAGAGTTATTTTGTATTAAAAGACTAAATATTTAGGTATACTCAGGCCACTTGGCCTTGGCCTTGGGTTGCAAGAATCATATTTATGATTCTTGCAAAATTTGACAAATGTCAGTCGTCGTTCAGTCGAATTCAGTTTGAAAGTGTGCATTACGCGCATAGAATATAAATTTTGAATATTTAGATTACTTAATATATTTGTGTCTTCAATGAAACAATTTTCACATTTTATCTTGCCTAACCCCTTGACCCACAGCACTTTGAAATGTCAAAATCCTTTAAGTCCCAGTGCTTTTTAAGTTTTCATACATTTTGTATGAAATTGCGAGTGCAATAAGTAAACGAAATAAATATCATATACAAAGGAAAAAATGACCAAGGCCTCCAGTGCCAGTTTCGTTTATAGTTTAAATAGTAGTGTGACTACTTGTAAAAAAACAAAAATTAAAATATTTTCATAAGAAAGTAATTTAATTTGTTCTAAGAGTGCAATAAGTAACTTTAAGTACTTTTAATTTGTAATTAAAAAACTTACTTTTACAATAAGTAAATTTAATTTGTTCTTAGAGTGCAATAAGTAACTTTAAGGCGCGCATTGTACCCCAATTTCTGTTAATTTTATATGAACCTGTTTTTGTACAATAAAGTGATTATGTACTAGTCATTTAGTCATTTATTCCATATTGCATTGTCATGTACATAATAAGGTGTTACATTTTATATAGCCAGTTCATGACACCCTGTAAGGGCACACAATAGTACAGTTTTTCGATTCTATTAATTCTAATTTACACATTGTAATTAAGGTAACATAATAAAATTAACATATTAGCGTATCAATGGTTCAGCGTATCAGTTTAGTAACCTATTAGTTAGTCTCATAAATTAATTTAGTAACTTCAACAATAGCAACGTTAACAATGCACCGATACAATAATTTCTGATTGAATTAACTTGTCAAATTATTATAATTATTATTTATTTAATGAATGTCAATTAATATTAAAGTGATGGCAGCAATATGTCAAGTTAACAGTCTTACACTAATTCGGTGTCATATTTATCTAACGTATTATCTTCCAGGAATGATTCGACTGTGTAATAACAATTTTCTATTAATAGGCTTTTCAGTTTAGAGTTAAAAGTTTTCTCATTTAGTTCGTATTTGATAGCATTAGGGATTTTATTAAAAATTTGGATACATTTATACTGTGGTCCATTCTTATACATAGCTAAGTTAGGTCTAGGTAGTAGCAGCTTATTTCTATATTGACTTCTAGTTTTACACGTATCGACTTTTAATGGAAATAATTCTGTGTGTTGTCTGACAAATTGTACAGCCTCCATTATGTATATTGAGGGCAACGTTAACAGTTTAAACCGTATAAAGTGAGGGCGGCAGCTGTTAGGAATGTGTACGTTCGCTAAGATTCGTATACACTTTTTCTGTAGGATGAATACTACTACTATTAACTATTATTACTTTTCTTCCGACCCGATATCGCATGAATGCCCGTGGGACTAAATGTTTTCAAATAGATATTTTCTTGCCGCATCCACGTCACTGGACATTCGCGTGTTCAAGTCAGCAAGTCTGCAAGTGGTCATCCCAAGGTGACTTTACATTACATTTAGGTGTTAACACCCTTGCAGATAATCTAGTCTGCCATCTGATAAGGTTATATTTCTGTAATTCACGACATCAGTTGCTGCAATGACTTTGTAATTTCGTCAATGTCGCCCTCGTAAACTGTGTGTAATTTATTTTTCGTCATACTTTATGTTTCTTTCCTTTATGTTGCTTTCTTTTTGTCTGTTACCTTCCGTGATTCTCACTTGATGGTCTCATCGGAAGATCAGCGCTGGAAGTCGCCAGCAGCATGCTGAGATGGGGCCATTTCGTGACCCTTTATTTTCACTATGTTCTTTTAATGTATGTCTATTGTCTGTGTGTTTACGAATAAAACTATTCTATTCTATTCTTAATGTCAAAATATTTGTTTATTACGAACGCAACAGTAGGCAGATAATAAGGTGCGGCGTGTGAGCCTAGTTAGACCTAAAGGTGATATTCGGATAGTAACTGCAATTGCATTACTGTTGCCACATTACTGCTGTGATGTTGATGTCGCCACTGTATTTGTCAATAATCTTGATAAAGTTAGATGGGTACCAGGGCACTCCGACATTAACGGAAACGAAGAAGCGGACGAACTTGCTAGAAAGGGCGCAGACACACCCCTGGTCGGCCCAGAACCGTTCTGTGGAATCACAAAACGGGATGCATACTCTCTGCTCAGCAACATAGAAAAAACGAGAGCAATCGATTGGTGGAAGTTCGTCAAAGGACAAGAACACTCGAAAGCTCTAATCAAAGGGTTCAACGGCAAAACTGCTAAGGAGCTTCTAAGGCTCAAAAGATATAAAACCTGCGTAGTGACTAGAATATTGACTGGACACTGTAAGTTGAACAAACACATGTTCCGAATTGGGAAGAAACAGGATGCGACATGCAGGTTCTGCCAGGAATCAGAGGAGACTGCAATGCACATTCTCTGTTCCTGTGGACCACTAATGTCAAAAAGAAGTATCCACTTAGGGCGGCACATACTGCAACCCTATGAGGTACAGAACATTACGGCCCAAAGAATCTGGAATTTTCTGGACTCAACGGGCATTAGTAACGAACTTTAAAGGGCCGTCACAATAGATCACTGCTTGGTCGATGTGACACTCACAGGCCCACAACACCCCAACAATAAATAATAATAATAGGGACGGATTGAACGTCATAATCACGGCAGTAATGCGGCGGCGATTGTCACTCATTTTATCACGCAAATTGACAGATACTCGCACCTACAGCGCATGCGTCAAGGCCCCAGCAGAAATGTCACAACAGTAATGTAGCTACAGTTGCTGTCCGAACGTCACCTTAGTAGTAAAACACCTTTATTGTACAAAAAAATTAACATAGAACAGGAAAAAACACACATCATTAGTACAAAGGCGTACTAATCCCTTTCAGGGATCTCTCACATTACCAGAGTGAAAAACAAGGGTGAAACTAGTTAATGATTGCAAAATCTATTCCATAGTTACATAGTAGGTATTCTAAGCAAATAGATACAATTATAAAATACGAATCTTATTTATAAGGTAGCAGGTATTTTCCGCTTGTTGCAAAAATTCTCCGGAGTCTTTTAGATTTTATTTTTGATTGCTACTTGGCGATGTTTCTTTTCAAGAAATATTTATTTGGATATCTTAAAACAATTTATTTAAATATAATCTGCTATTACAGATAGACGACCTTTGCGGATTGCCTTGCTCACACTACTAAAGAGCTACTTATAAAGAACAACAAAGTTGAAGATCGCCTTGTTTATAGTCTGCATCTTCTCAAATGATTTTTACGTCTAAGACCCTAATCTGTTAAATAAAAGCCATTGTTTCTTTGCGAGCGGTGGGCCATTGTGTGCCATTGTCTCTGAGCGCGTGCCACGGCGCGTGCCATTGTGTCTAACAATGGCACACAATGGCCGACCGCTCCCATAAAAAAAAACAATGGCTTTTGTTTAACAAATTAGGGTCTTAGACGTAAAAACCATTTGAGAAGATGCAGACTATACAAGTTTTTTATCTGACTATACAATGCATAAATAATTATGTACCTTATTGTAGGTACCTCTGAACAACCTGCTTTTGTTTCCCGAATTCCGTCGATTTGAGCCGCGTCGCCAACCGAATTTCTAAACGTTTTGCCATCATTGTTTAAAGTCAATTCTCAAATCGAAGTTGCTATATTGGTATTCGATTTCTATTGTGTCGCGTCGCAGGACACGTGTAAGCGAGACGCACTGAAGATAAGATTGAATTGGAATTAGCTTTGAATAAAGTTAGGATAAAGAATATAGTCTCAGTGGGCAAGTCAAGGGATCGTTACGACAGAAAATGAAAAACGTGACCTTTTGTTTGCGGTTAATAAGCGGGTAAATGTCGCAATCGAAGTTCGCCATTATGTATTCATCTCGAACGAGAAAATCCATACAACTGGGAATTTTCTAGACACAATAACGTTAGCGAAGGAAAATATTGATTGTTACCATGACTTAAAACGTCGCTAAATCTTTGCGATTCAACGAGTTATATAGTATGTTAGGTAACTAAAGTAAGGGACAAGGGACGATTGATACAAGTTAGCATTAAATGAATAGTGACGGAAATAAAAAGTGTCCAAAACTATATCAATCATTAGGATGTGTAACATATATTTGGCCACCTTGGCTGTCACAACCTACTTATTTGATGCTGAGTTACATTTGTTCATCATCTTCCTCGCGTTATCCCGGCATCTTGCCACGGCTCATGGGAGCCTGAGGTCCGCTTGACAACTAATCCTAAGAATTGACGTAGGCACTAGTTTTTACGAAAGCGACTGCCATCTGACCTTCCAACCCAGAGGGGGAACTACGCCTTGTTAGGATTAATCCGGTTTCGTCACGATGTTTTCCTTCACCGAAAAGCGACTGGTAAATATCAAATGATATTTCGTACATAAGTTCCGAAAAACTCATTGGTACGAGCCGGGGTTTGAACCCGCGACCTCCGGATTGAAAGTCGCACGCTCTTACCGCTAGGCCACCAGCGCTTTTTTGGCCACCAGCGCTTTTTTATGATGCTGACTGTACATTCGTTAATAATTATTATAACATACCACACGCAGGGACAATCCCCTCGCGGCAGATTACCATGTCAGTGTGAGAATCGCCTAAAAACAAGAGATCAAAAAATTAATTTCATAATCAAAACTGGAGATCTTGAGTTTCCTTTCTTTACTCTTTGAAAGATCCGAATATAATTAAACTGACATTGACCAAGTACATGTACCAAATGTAAATTGTTATATTGTTTTTTATTTTTAAGTCGTTTACCTGAATTTATATTTTTATTTTTATTTTTCATTTGACATGTTTCTATAATTCAAATTATTTATGGATTGGTACTTTGTAAGTAATATATTATAATTGTTTTTATTTTTATTATTTATTAATTTTGACATTGTATGATTTGTTATTTGAATAATTTGACATGACTAAGATATTGTGATAGAGATATATTGACTCCTCCTAAACATAAGAATACTTATAAATTGTAATTGAATTATTTTTCTTTGTATCCGACGATCGCTACAGGACAAGTAATTGCTTATTATATTCTCTTACATTAACAACGAACATTGTATTGCGAAATAAATAAACTAAACTATAGTTACAAGAGCAAACTCCGAACTTTCAGCTCCCGATCAGGTTTTCACAAAAAGCTTGCAATATCCCATTGTTCTCTTAAATTATCTGTTAATGTTAACGCAATTAATCGTTGACGTGACTATTAGAGTGTGCACACATATCGACATGATTAGCATTAGAGTATCGATAGATTGACGGATGCATACACCAGTGACGCGCGTGGCCACGCAGGTTCGCATGTGTGAGTGTGGGGAACTGCGCATATGGCTAAGGGTGGGTGGGGGTAGCGAAGTAACTGCTCAGGCTTGTAGCTAGCTCGGTACATTTTATTGTAGCTCGCCTCTCTAGATACTACTGGAAGAGCGGCGCTTTATCGATGTCGATATAAAATTAACGGCGTGTTTTTATTTTTGTCACCGCTTTTGGATTTTGATTGTATGGACGCATTTAAGTGTTATGGTTGCTGTTATTTTGTTTTTAATCTGAGAAACAGCTTACGATTTTGTTTGGCTTGACGTTAATAAAAGAAATAGCATTAAACAGATCGAGTATTTAAATATTCATTAACTCTTGTTGCTCTGCAGAGTGCGGGCCAGCTCCAACCCCATCCTGACCACTGTTGCGGGCCGATACGACTCACCTATAATGCGGCATTTTGAATGTGTCATAACCGCTATTAGGTGATAGTTGTAAGAATTTTATTGCTGTCTGTTTTTGTTTTGTCGCTTTCTGTTTTTTGTTCCACTAACACTTAGTTTTTAATCTTAATTGTTACTAACCGTTATGGGCCAGTGTTGTCTTAAATAAATAAATTGAATTGAATTTAATTGAATTAAGTTTGGTACCCAAAGGATAAAAACGGGACCCTATTATTAAGACTTCTGTCCGTTTGTCTGGCTGCCCGTCTGTCTGTCTGTCTGTCTGTGTGTCACCAGGCTGTATCTCACGAACCGTGATAGCTAGACAGTTGAAATTTTCACAGATGTTGGATTTCTGTTGCCGCTATAACAACAAATACTAAAAATAGAAT